>NC_053024.1:640042214-640064796 GCF_003073215.2 Triticum urartu
AAGAGAGAGATTACTGGAGCTTTTCCAACTCCGTGCTGATCACTTGGCCACATTGACTTGGTTTGCACTGGCGGTACAGGCAGGATACATGGATCTGAGGGATCTATACCCTGTACGGTCTGGATTGCCAGATTGTATGGAGTGGCGCGATGTAGGAGGCATCACCCCTCCTCGTGGTCCCCGTCTGCCACCACCTGTGGGACCAAGGCCACATCCGAGTCCCTATGGTCCGCAGGCTCCGCAGGACGTCTGTTCCCAGATGATCATGTTCCACTTCCAGGCTTTGGTGGCGACTTCTATGAGGATTACTACGGAGCCGTTTGAGCTAGTAGTAGTTTCACTAGTATTGTAGTAGTTGTATTCTCCACAGTCCTGCGTGACCGTGGGATACGACTTGGTGTGTATCACGCTCCGGGTGTAGAAAAAATGTATAGGAGCTTGGAATGCCTCCGATGAGATGTAATGTCTTTCACCGTAGTTGTACTCTAGCCTGGGCTTGTACTAAACTATGTACGGTGTGTATGACCAATGGTATATATATGGCAGTTTCTATATTACCATGTCGTGCAATGAACATCTTAGCATTCCATGTTATCCATTACATTCTGCACTTCCTTGCTAAGTTTGTGCCATCCTTATCTAAACTGTTGTCTTGTTTTCTCCTAGGATGGTCAACACCCGCAGCAACCCTGCTGCCCCGGAGCAGGGGGAAGCCAGTGCAGCTAGGGGTGAAAATCTGCCTCACCCGCCTTCTCTGGCCGAAGTGATGCTGGAGGCGGAAAGAAACAAGCGTGAGACTAACCGCTTGCTGGAGCGGATTGAGAAAAACACTGCACGCCATCAGAGAAATGACTTGGTGTCAATCAATGACTTCATCAAGTTGTACCCACCAAAGTTTAACCATTCCGTCGAGCCCCTCGACGCGGATGACTGGCTTCGCAGCATCACCCACAAGCTACGTTCTGCCAACGTAGCCGAAGCTGACAAGGTTACTTATGCTGCCTATCACCTCGAAGGCCCTGCTAGCCTTTGGTGGGAAAACTTTGAAGCTATGCGCCCGGTCGGCCAAATCACTACTTGGGCTGAATTCAGTGAGGCTTTCCGTGAGCATCACATCCCGGAAGGTCTCATAGATCGCAAGAGGGAAGAGTTCTGCAATTTCACCCAAGGAAGACTGACTGTGGATGCATATAGTCATGAATTTGGGAATCTGGCACGATATGCTCCTGAAGAGGTATCCACCGACGCTAAGAAGAAGGCAAGGTTCCGCAAGGGACTTAACCCTGAGCTTCGCCGCGATCTTCGTCTGCACGAGTGCACCTCCTTTCAGAAGTTGGTCAATAAAGCAATCAATGCTGAGACAGGCCAGTCTAACTATGACGCTTCATGCAAGCACTCTCGTGATTTTGGCTCTTCATCCGGCTCTGGATCTCAGAAGCGCCGGGCGTGGATTCCAAGCATGGCACTACCACCTAGGTTCATTCCGAGGCCATCCTTTGAGGCGCCTCGTCCCAACCAGCAGTTTGCACCGCCCAAGCCCTATGGTGGCCCGCTGCTAATGCTGCTCCACGCCCCAGTGTTGTGACATGTTTCAAGTGTGGAGAGCCGGGTCATTATAGTCAAGAGTGTCCCTAGAACAACAACCTCAATCAGTCTGGAAAGTCCATTGGCCGTGGTAAGCCAGCGGGAAAGATATTCTACGCCAAGCCGGTCACCACTGCAGGTGGCCATGTCAACTATCTCAGCCGAGGAGGCTCATGAGGATCCTAACGTCGTCCTTGGTACGCTCCTTGTTAATTGCCATCCGGCATATGTTCTTTTCGATACTGGAGCATCTCATTCATTCATATCCGAGAACTATGCTCGATTGCATAACACGACATTCTATGACATGCCCACTTCCATCGTAATTCAAACTCCGGGTTCCAAATGGCAAACTTCTAGAGTAAGCCATGGGAATGAAATTCTTGTTGATAGACTTGTTTCCTTGCATCCTTAATAGATCTTAGCAGAAGATTGACTATGAAAAGGCTCAGTTCAAGAAGCATATGGCCAAGCTCAGCGTGCAAGAAGTGAAGAACTTCAAGACAATGATGCACGAGCTCAAGGAAGCCTTTGTGAAGAAGCGTGCAGAAGCTCAGGGTTCGCGTGAGCGCATGAAGACTCTGGCTGACAGATGTGTGCAAGCCTATAATGAGGCTGAGAAGCGCAAGGCACTTGGGCGTCCTGGCATCGACCCCAGGATGGCCGCAAAGAAGAAGAAGAAGCCTGCTACGGCTGAACCTGATGCACCAAGGCAAGAAGCAGTTCCGATTGTCTTCCCAACTAGACTGACTGGCTCGAAGCCAAAAAGCCGGTCAACAGCTTCAGAGCTCAAGAAGACAAGACTGCTGAGGCTGAAGCCAGGAAGAGGAAACACTCTGAAGCCTCTCCTACTGCCCAAGAAGAAGGAAGACCAAGAAAGCTCGGGCTGCTCCCACAGAGCCCTTGATAGTTGAACCCATTTCTATGGTCTATCCTGAAGCTGAACGACAACTGACATTCATGAGCCTGCTTCCACAGAGGCTCATGAAGCTGAAGACATTCAGCAGCTGATCCCATCGCTGCTGAAGACATTGGTCATCATGACAATGTAGAAGATGGTGCAGTCCTTCCTCAGTTTGAAAACAGCAACTCATCAGCATTGGTCGTCCACTGACGCCAATTGCACAGGATGCTTCATGGGCGGATCGCCCACAAGAGGAAGAAGACTATGAGGCCCAGCCCACTCCAACTCCACAGGCGTCGTCTGCGTTCCGCAGGCTTCGCAAAGGTCCAAGGCCTCAAGTCTCTGCTGAAGACATTCCGGCTGCATCAGCCGCAGAAGAAGGAGTCCCACAAGATCCCACTCCCCTGTCCCACCAAGAAGCAGTTTTCCAGGAGAATGTGCTTGTGACCGACCCTCCAGCTAGTCAAGTGGAGGATGAAAATCGTGAGGTTGCCACAGCCACCAATGAAGCTAATGTGGAGCCCTCCCCAGCAAAAGCTTCAGAAGACAGCGAAGCCACTGATCCCGCCACTTCTGTTCCTGAGTCTGCTGCCGGTCCTCAATTCAACTATCATGTTGAGCACAGGCCTCAGGTCCAGAAGTCAATCCCAAGACAGCCAAGGTTTCCAGGTCCTGCATCAGCACCTGGCTCCTTCAACATCAATGGCTTCAGAGCAGACAACACGTTCTTCAATAGCTCCAGGAACCCCTACTCAAGGGAAAGGATATCATCTGATCGGATTCTGGAGCTATCCTCAGCGAAGCTATTACTCTTGCATTCTTTACAACCAAGGTCGCATCTTCCCACACAAGCGCCTTGACGTTGAAGCTATAGCTGGTCTGCCTGTCTGGAAGAAGCTTTAGATTGCTTCAAGGAAGTTGGACTGCTGCAGTCATTACTGGATGAAGAGCATTGGAATGAAGAGCTGTTGCTTTCAATTCTATGCCACACTTCACATCAGAGGGTACAGCAGAGATCCGAAGACTTGGGTCCTGGAGTGGATGACTGGCAACGTTCATCACGAAGCCAATGCATTTGACATCATTGAGCTCACTGGCTTGCCCACTCCTGGCGATCTCTTCGAGCAAGGCTGTCAGCTGCATGCTGAAGCTATTGAGAGCATCTTTCAGCGGCCAGAACCTGATATGAGTCAGATGCTCAGCATGATGAAGCCATTGCCCCAAGATCTGCTTATCCCACAGAGTTCTTCATTGAAGACCTTGAGTATCTGCCAAGAACCATCTATCACATCATCAGGCGAACTCTCTGGCCTATCAAAGGGCACTCTCCAAATGCCAAGCTTCAGGGTGCAATGAAGACTTTGGTCTTCTATATACTTCATGCAAATGCTTCAATGCACAGGACTTCTTCATACGCCAACTTGCTGCATCAGGCATTGATCTGTTTGGTTTGAAGTTCTACGCCCCTTGGGTCATGCGGCTGATCAAGCTACACTCCATCTCGTATCAGCCCTCAGCCCGCAACCATCGGATCTTCTTGCCTGACGTGGACATGTCTACTGAAGCCATATATTCTGAGCCTGCCAAGCAACCTCTAAGTCTTCAGAATGCAGAACATCAGAGTTTTACTCAGAACGTTGAAGGAGTTGAAGCAGTTTCTCGGGTGTATCCTTTGGCTGGCACTACACGTGCACCACACCCTGCTTCCACTGAAGCCACTGACAGTGCCACTGCTCCAAGACCCAAGAAGCGCACTCGTGTTCTCAACGACCGAGAGCTTCTTGTGGCTCTACATCAGAAACAGGATAGGCATCATGACTGGCTGAAGCGTCAGATGAAAAGCCTCTTGGTGGATGTTAATCGCACTCGAAATCTTGCCACCAAGAATGCTTTCGTTGCCCATGAAACCTGTCGCCGCACATGGAAAGGGCTCACGATGATGTGTTCTGAAGCTGATCTTCAAGAGGATGGCTTACTGAGAGATTCAAGTTTGACTCCACACCTCCTCGAAGGGCTGTGCTGCTAGGAACTCCATCCCTTGAAGACTCTGAGTTCTCTTCCTCTGCTGCCACAGTGACTGCCAGAATTATTGAGGAAGAAGACGATGCTACTTCACCGCCACCTCCTTCAGCACCTCCAAGCTCTTCTGCACCGCCAAACAACACCAACAACCCTGCTACTTCACCTACTCCTCATGGGAACGAGTAGAGGCTCTATGTCTTCAAACCTTTTTGGTCATTACTGACAAAAGGGGGAGAAGCATATGAGTTGATAGTCTTCAAGCGGGTCCATATGGGCGGGTGCTTTATATTTTGCTTCGTGCTTACAACTCTCGTTTTGCTACATTTGGTTCTTATGAGTTGTAACACTTAAACTAGATGGTCGTCTGCTACTTATATTCTGCCACCTTGTTTTGCGAAGATAAATTCCGCATGTGCGACGATAAATTCCGCACTTAGCTCATTCTGCAGACGTCCATTTTCCATTATGCATGTCATTATCTTCATATACTTTCACATGCATAGTGGATTGTCATCATAAGTTGAAGTGGATCTCCACAAGTACAACCTGCCATGTGCATTTGCATTCCAAAAGCAAATTACTTATATGCACATCTTCAGGGGGAGCCCTTGCAACTTATGAAGACAATTCCTTATCCTTTACAATTTCACAGATTATATTCCCCGTTGAAAACTTCAACTAGTTTGTCATCAATCACCAAAAAGGGGGAGATTGTAAGTGCATCTAGTGCCACCCCTAGTTGGTTTTGGAGTATTGACGACAAACCTAGTTGAGGGACTAATGTGTTTGTGAGAATTGCAGGATAACACAGGTAGAAGTCCCTCATTGATTCGGTTTTACTACCAGAGATGACCCCTAAAAATGTATGAAGACATTGAAGTCAAAGGTGGTATATGAAGATATTCACATTGAAGACTATGACAAGAGAAGACACTATATGAAGCCTATGGAGCTCGAAGACTTAGATCTTTCGTAGTTCTTTTTCTTTTGTGTTGAGTCATAGGAACCACCGTACTGTTAAGTGGGGTCCAAGAGAACCAGTCAGAATGACTGAAGTGATGCCTAAACCAAAAACCTATGTCTTCGAGTGAAGACTATGAGAGCGAATCTTGTCCAGAGTCGGACAAGTCAGCTTTGCTTGTAGCCCAAGTAAAGTTGCCGTGTGAGTTTGAAATCTGACCGTTGGAACACGTGTCAGTTCCTTAAAAACACAGAGAGAGATAGAATCAGGTCGGGTTGCCAAGTGGCTATAAATAGCCCACCCCTACAACCATAAACGGTTGGCTGCTCAGATTGAAAGTACGGCTTTTGTCGTTTGAGAGCAACCCACCTCGAAGCCTTTGAGAGAGAATTCCTTGCGAGGATAAAGCCCTAACCACCAGAGCCAGAGAGAATTGGGCATCACTTAAGTCTTCTTGTCTGTGTGATCTGAAGACTTATTACACTTGAGGACTGTGCATCCTCCAGCCGGTTAGGCGTCGCGTTCTGAGCATCCAAGAGACATTGTGGATTGCCAGTGAACGAAGTCTGTGAAGGTTTGGGAGTCTACCTTGAAGACTTACCAGAGTGATTGGGCGAGGTCTATGTGACCTTAGCTCAAGGAGAATACGGTGAGGACTGGGTGTCCTGAGCTGCGTGTTCAGGACTGGGTGTCCGGGACTGTGTGTCCTAAGGTTTAAATACCTAGCCGCTCCAACCAGACGTACAGTTGTCACAGCAACTGGAACTGGTCCAACAAATCATTGTCTTCAACGAGTCACTGGTTTCATCTTCACTTCACTTTACTTACTGTTACTCCTTGTGAAGTCATTGTATGTTTGCCTACTATCATTTGTCTTCACTGAGTGACTGCGTGTTCTGTTTGGCTTCACAATATCTTCCTACCTGATCCTTACTACCTAGCTGCTATTAGTCTTTGTGCTTTCACTTCATTGAATACTTGACTATGGTTTGCCTAGTGTAGTCTACCTTCCGCTGCATGGTAATAGGTTTAATTTTATCGTTTGTCTTCAAAACTTCATTTCTGAAGACTTTCATAAAAATCGCCTATTCACCCCCCCTCTAGTCGATATAACGCACTTTCAATTGGTATCAGAGCAAGGTGCTCCCTTGTTCTGTGTGATTCGGTTTAACCACCTGGAGTTTTAGCTATGTCACTGCAGGGATAATTAAAGTCTCCGCTGCGTGCCCCGTCTTCGATGGAACTGAATATCCCTACTGGAAGAATAAGATGCGCATGCATCTTGAAGCCATTGACGTCGACCTATGGTATGTCGTCGAGAACGGCGTTCCCAAGGCTGGAGAAGGTGTCACTGCTGCTGATGTCAAGAAATTCGTTCAACTGGACTCTACTGCCAAGAATATCATCTGTGGTCATCTGACCAAAGGACAGTATGGCCGTGTGAGTGCTTTGAAGACATCCAAGCTGGTCTGGGACTGGCTCTCCAAGGTCAATGAAGGCATCTCAACCCAGAGAGATCAGAGAATCAGTGTCCTTCGCAACCTCTTCAACCGCTTCAAGCGAAATGACAATGAGAATGTCCAGCACACATTTGACCGACTCACTGACATCACAAATGAGCTTCAAGCCCTCGGCGCCACTGAGATTACCAAACACGAAGTCGTCAAGACGCTGCTGAGATCACTTGATAGTTCGTTTGACATCCTGGCCCTGATGATTCAAGAACGTCCTGATTTCAAGACACTCGATCCGTCTGACATACTTGAGAGGCTCAACACACATGAGTTTCAGCTTTCGGAGAAAAGAGATATCTACGGTCCAAACTATGGGCGAACTCGTGCCTTGAAGGCAAAAGCTGTCTCCTCATCTGAAGAAGAATCTGACAGCAGTTCTGATGATCCTGAAGACATTGGAAGGGAACTTGCTATGCTTGTCAAGAAGTTCCAAAAATTCACCAAGAAGAAAGGCTTCAGAAAGTCTTCCCGATCAAGTTCAAGGAATGATGAAGCTCCTGCTCATGACTACAAGAAGAAAACATGTCACAAGTGCAAGAAACTTGGCCACTTCATCTCTGAGTGTCCACAGTGGGACAATGAGAACAAAAAGAAGAAGAAGAGCAAGGAATATGACTCTGACGACAAGAAGAAGAAGAAGAAATACTCAAAGTCTTCTTCCAAGTCTTCCTCAAAGTCTTCATCACACAAGAAGAGCTCATCTGGCAAGGCACGTGCGTTTGTTGGCAAGGAAATGGATTCAGAGGAGGAGTCTGCTTCTGAGGAGGCGGAGGTGGAGTCTGAGGAGGAATCCGACTCAGGCGTCGCAAGTCTGGCTACAGCATACGTTGCCAAGTCCATCTTCAACACTGAAGACAATGACTTCATCACCGACACCGATGCAAATGACAAGGACTACTCCGCTTCTACCTACTGCTTCATGGCACGCGGTGCCAAGGTAAACACATGCACTACTCACTATCAAACATCTAGTGACGATGACTCTGATTGTGGTTCAAAACCTAGCTACAAAACACTTGCTAAAATTGCAACTGAACAACAGAAAGCTATGGAACATATTCAAAAACTGTTAGACAGAAGCGATGATCTGTTAGGTGCTGAAATGACTCGATCTGAATCCTTAATTGAAGACATAAAAAATCTTCATGTTAAGTATCAGGAACTTGAAAGTCGTCATGAAACTCTCTCAACAACTCATGAAAAGCTTTCCTATGATTATCTTCAAAGGAAGCAAGATCTTGAGAAATTGAGAGCGGTTCATGAAGATCTTCAAACGGAAAACGAGTCACTTCGCGCCAAACAGATCAGTCCCGCTCAGGAAGGGTTTGAACCACCATGTCTTAAATGCATTGAGCGTGATAATGCTATTTCTGTTGCTGAATGTTCTACTGCTACTGCTGTTGCAATATCTTCAACTGTTGATGTGGTAACTAACCCCTCTGCTGAGGATACCACCGCTATTGCTGATGAGAATGCTAGGTTGAAGACATTGCTTGAAACAAGGATGTACAAAAGTCTTAAAGGGCATCAGATGCTATGTGATGTCCTGAAAAAGCAGATTCTGAACCGAAACCCTAGGAAAGAGGGTGTAGGGTTCGTAAGGAAAATGAATGCAGATGGCTCTTCCTGGAAACCTGAGTAGTACCCCAAAACCATGTGGGTTGCTGCAAGAACCTTCAGCAGATCCATCCAATCTATCTGGCTTCACTTGTGCTAACCCCATTATCATTGATGAATCCTTTGATGCAAACTATATACTGTTTAAGAATCAGAATGGTGAAGTGTTTGCCAGGTACATTGGTACTAAACTGCAGGAATGGACCGCCCATGAAGAAGATCTGGGTTCCGAAAAGGTGTCTGGAGAGTCTTCCTGTGAATGTCATCATGACACCTCACGTGAAGAAGACAAACCTCAGACCAAGGCTTCATACGGTCCAAAGGCTTCATACAGACAGAGGACTCACCTGAGTCGCACTAACGCAAATGTTTTGCAGGAACCATACTCAGGCATATGAATATGAGAGCGGTTTTCATCAAACCGCCATGTTCAAGACAAAGAACTATCTCTTATTCTTATGAGTACTATTGTCCGCCTGCAAGACTGTTTGTTAAGGCTTCAAAGCCAAAATTCTCAGATGCTGCACTTAGACTTATTACTTTTAAGCCGCCCTTGATGTGGGTGGCTAAGAAAGCTTAACTCTCTTTTGCAGGGAAAGGTCTCCAGCAGAAAACCAAAATCGTCTAACGCTATTGCTAGGGACCTTAAACATCTTGTAGGGCGCAAGATCAAATGCCCAAATGGTCTTACTATGTACTTCGTACCTGAATCGCTTGCTACTCTCCCTATTCGTCCTAACCTGGATCTAAGCTTTCAACCCACTGGTTCGTCAAATGTTTTTGCTTCACAATGCTCTTGGTGAAGCCTATCCCCCTAACTGCACTGTAGGGTACGACACCAGCGTCTTCAGAATGGATTATTGACAGTGGGTGTACAGATCACATGACTGGCAAAAGAAGTCTTCTTATGGACTCAACCTTACGTCCATCCGACAAGAGCCACATCACATTTGCTGACACTGGTAAAAGTAAGGTATTGGGTCTAGGTAGAGTTGCAATCTCAAGGGATCAACACATGGATAAAGTCATGCTTGTTGAATCCCTTGGCTTCAACTTAATGTCTGTCTCAATGCTTTGCGATTTGAACACGATTGTAATATTTGGAAAATATCGTTGCCTTGTACTAATGCAATCTGACAAGTCTCTAGTGTTTGAAGGGTATCGAAAAGATGATTTGTACGTGGTAGATTTCTCAGCAGGGCCACAGCTTGCAGTATGTCTTCTAGCAAAGGCTTCAGAATGCTGGCTCTGGCATCGGAGGCTTGGACATGCTGGCATGAGGAACCTCCACACCCTTGCGAAGAAGAAGCATGTCATAGGCATCGAGGGCGTCAAGTTCAAGAAAGACCACTTATGCGGTGCCTGTGAAGCAGGGAAGATGACGAGGGCCAAACATCCCTCGAAGACAATCATGACACTACTCGACCCTTCGAACTGCTTCACATGGATCTTTTTGGTCCCACTCACTACTCAACTTTTACCACTACTGCTTGCCTATATGGCTTTGTCATTGTTGATGATTACTCTAGATATACTTGGGTGCACATAATCCTTTACAAGACTGAAGTGCAGGATGTCTTCAGACGCTTCGCCAATCGAGCTATGAACAATTGGCGCCAAGATAAAGCACATCAGAAGTGACAATGGCACTGAATTCAAGAACACTGGCCTTGATACATATCTTGATACCTTGGGACATCACACATGAATTCTCAGCCCCGTACACGCCACAGCAGAATGGCGTCGTCGAACGCAAGAACAGAACACTCATTGAGATGGCCAGAACGATGCTAGATGAATACAAGACCCCAAGAAAATTCTGGCCTGAAGCCATTGATACTGCATGCCATACAATCAATCGTGTTTATCTTCACAAGCTTCTGAACAAGACATCTTATGAGCTCCTTACTGGCAAGAAGCCAAATGTCAGTTACTTCAGAGTATTTGGCGCAAGGTGCTGGATCAAGGACCCACATCACACCTCAAAGTTTGCACCAAAAGCACATGAGGGTTTTATGCTTGGATATGGAAAGGATTCGCACTCCTACAGAGTCTTCAATCTCTTTCATTACAAAGTGGTTGAAACAGTGGATGTGCGGTTCGATGAGACCAATTCACAAAGAGAGCAACTGCCAAATGTGCTAGATGAAGTTCCATCCAGTGAATCAATCAAGCTAATGGGAACTGGAGAAATTATACCTTCTGAAGCTCATCCTGAAGAAGAACTTATCATTTCAGCACCTGATCAACATGAAGACAATGCTCAGCCTGAAGACATTCCTTCCAACAACGACAATGAACAGCAAGAGCAAAGTCTTCGCCCTGTACATCCTCGCGTTGCCAATGAAGTGCAGATTGAAAGAATAATTGATAGCATCAATGCACCTGGTCCACTCACTCGTTCAAGGGCAACTCAGCTAGCAAATTTCTGTGGGCACTTCGCATTCGTCTCAATAACAGAACCCAAGAAAGTTGAAGAAGCCTTCATGGAACCTGAATGGATTCAAGCTATGCAAGAAGAGCTTCAACAGTTTGAGCTGAATAATGTATGGGAACTGGTTAAGCGTCCTGATCCGGAAGCACAATATAATAGGCACCAAATGGATATACCGCAACAAGCAAGATGAGCATGGTCAAGTTGTCAGAAACAAAGCTCGTCTCGTTGCTCAAGGATATACTCAAGTGGAAGGCATTGACTTCGATGAAACATTTGCTCCTGTGGCTAGACTTGAAGCCATACGCATACTGCTGGCCTATGCAAATCATCATAACATACTTCTATATCAAATGGATGTGAAGAGTGCCTTTCTCAATGGCAAGATTGAAGAAGAAGTGTATGTTGTGCAACCGCCTGGCTTTGAAAATTAAAAACATCCTGACATGGTATACAAGCTCAACAAGGCACTTTATGGCCTCAAACAAGCCCCTAGGGCCTGGTATGACACACTCAAATACTTTCTGAAGAGCAAAGGCTTCATACCTGGTTCCCTAGATCCCACTCTTTTCACGAAGACATATGATGGTGAACTGTTTGTGTGCCAAATATATGTGGATGACATTATCTTCGGCTGCACCAATCAGAAGTACAGTGAAGAGTTTGGATATATGATGCAAGAGCAATATCAGATGTCCTATGATGGGGAGCTGAAGTTCTTCCCTTGGTCTTCAAATAGACAACAACGCAACGGCATCTTCATATCTCAAGAGAAGTATCTCAAAGATTGCCTGAAGAAGTTCGGTATGCAAGACTGAAAGGCTTCACGACACCAATGCCAGCCAAACATCATCTGGGTCCAAACGACAATGGTAAAGAGTTCGATCAAAAGGTATACCGCTCCATGATTGGTTCTTTACTTTGTCTATGTGCATCTAGGCCAGATATTATGCTTAGTGTTTGCATGCGTGCTCGATTTCAATCGGCACCAAAGGAGTCGCATCACCTAGCTGTGAAGCGAATTCTTCGATATTTGGCTCACACCCCAACTCTAGGATTATGGTATCCAAAGGGCTCAGAGTTTGATCTAGTTGGATTCTCGGATGCTGATTATGCTGGTGACAAAGTTGATCGCAAGTCTACATCAGGCACATGTCACTTTCTGGGACGATCACTTGTATGTTGGTCTTCAAAGAAGCAGAACTGTGTATCTCTCTCCACTGCTGAATCTGAATACATTGCTACTGGATCTTGCTGCGCTCAGCTTCTGTGGATGAAGCAAACACTCAAGGACTGTGGAATTCATCTGAAGCAAGTGCCACTTTACTGCGACAACGAAAGCGCCATCAAGATTGCCACAACCCAGTTCAGCACTCGAAGACAAAGCACATTGAAATTCGTCATCACTTTCTCAGAGATCATGTTGTGAAGGAAGACATTGATATCATACACGTCAACACTGAAGAGCAATTGGCAGATATCTTCACCAAGCCCTTGGATGAGAAGAGGTTTTGCAAGTTACGGTGTGAGCTAAATATCCTGGAATCCTCAAATGTCCTGTGATCAGGCACACATCCTAACCCTTATGCATATTGATGACTTAGATGTGCAACACACGAAGTAAAGTATATCTTCAATCAATGAAGACATACATTCTAAGTGTGAATACATTAATGTGGAATTTGACTTCGGAGCGCCACGATAATTGTGCGCCGTGTCTGGGTCTAATACTTCCTATACGGTGGGTAACGCCACCACCAAACGTTCTATTTTGAAGTGTTTCACTCATGGCGTTACCTTGCAATGTCTTCACATTTGGTTTGGCTTCGATCTCAACATATTTTCATGATTATCTTCACTATGTTGATTATAGATATATATATATATATATATATGCTAGTATTCTATCCTTCTACAGCATTCACTTATAGCTATGTCTTCGTGTTGAATCTTTTGAACTAAGTGAATGTGATCGGACCCTAACCTCTCTATGCTTTCTATCTCAAACTCTATCTCTCCAAGTCATATGCATTCTATTGAAACTGTCGAATGTCTTCTCTGCGTCCTTGTCAGCAGAAGATACAGAGACAACCATTAAGTCCGTTTTCAATGCTCATTCCTCCACATGAATTCTGAAGAGGAACGACCACCCGACAATCCAGGCGTGCGTGGGACGTGGAACAAACCCCAAAATTCCGCATAATGGCCACGTGTTCCTCAAATGCGAATCGCCAGGGGCACCTGTGTAATAGCACAGTGCCGCCCTTGTGCCTATAAATACACACTCACAGTGGTCATTATCTCTTCTTCCACCCTCGCACGAACCCTAGCGCCACCGCTAGCTCTCGACGGCGCCGGCGACGAAGCGCTTCGCTGCCGCAACCTCTCTGACGCCGTCTTCACGCCGACCGCGGACATCGTCCTCTCCGCCGTCGCTGTAGGTGTCCTCCCTCGCCAAGTTAGGGCACGGAAGATCAAACTGCTCGGCCTCATCTCCCACTTCTTCTAGCAGTTCTCAGTGTGGTAAATAAAACTCCCTTTTTTTACAGCACCGTTGATCCTATTGATCTGTCACTTTCTACCACAAGCAGTTTCTGTTCACACAAGCTAGATCTCTCTCATACTGCATCTCATAACATGCCTAGTATATTCACTTGTGCTTCACAAAGTAGTTAGATTCCTCACTTGTACTGATCTGTGGATTCGTACAAATCTGGAACCAACTTCTTATCTATGAGTGAATGTCTTCGCACGATGAGGTCAATGTCTTCTAAAACTGATTTATCTTCAAAATCTTCTGAGAATGCATATGACCTCTTCCCCTTCCCTCGCACCTTAATGCTGTCACAGGTACATGTCCGTGGGAGAATCTTTGGTTCTCATAGTCTGCATTCATTTGCAGAATTCTTACAGCATCACATAAATTCTCCCGAAGCCAGTTCCTGTTTGTCCAGCAAGCGAAAACCTTTGAAGCCTTTGAACGTGTTGAAGCCTTTCAAGTTAAAGTTATGGCTTCAGAGAAATCAGCAAGGAAGGGTGGCAGAAAGCGTCGTGGAGAAACATCCAGAGATCTGCCAGATGAACTCTCAGAACTGTACAAGACAGATCCTGAAGAGGATTACAATCAGCGCAAGACCCGAATCCAATGGATTCGAAGATATTGGGCAGAACAATGGTTCAAATACGATTTGACCCAGGAGTATGCTGAGAAAAACGCCATCAAGAGACCGTGGGGAGACATCCTATTCAAGAATCTTCTACCCAGGTCCAGAGATGAAGCCATTGCTCAAGGCTTCTATCCATGCATGGTCCGTGGACCACAGCCTGCTGATGCACACTCGTCGTCACTGCTATGGTGTCGTGACGACAATCTGTTCAAGCGCAACTTCCAGTTTGCTCAAACTCAGCGAAGCAGAACAAGAAGACTTTTGGGTTTTAGACTTCAACCCTGGTCCCTCAGCACCAAGGGCAGATGGCACACGAGAAGCAGAACCCAATGTCATCGATCCGTATGCCAACCTTGAAGGCCTCATCACCTACATTTTGGTTCAAGGGACTGCAGTGAATGAGCCTGCAGCTGACACTGAGTCTGATGACGCGCCTGCAGTGCCGAAGCCAAAGCAATTGAAGAAGCCAAAAGCTTCAAAGCCAGCCCCTTCACCAAAAATCTCAAGGGCGAAGCCATTGGCAACTGCACCTCCTGAAGACAGTGTGCAGTCTGAAGATTTATCACGCGTCTCCAAGCCCTAGAAGGCCAAGATACCTCTGTCTCACACTGGCAAAGAGGTAACAGCTGCTGCCATTCTGCGCAACGACGACATTGATCTGTCAAGTGATGAAGATCTTGCAGATGACGCTCTTGAGCAACTCATCAAGAGCAAAGAAGAAGCAGAAATCTTCAATGATCTGCCTCTCTTTGATGTCACCATCATCCACAACTTCATTGACGAGTGGTTTGACACGCCAAACATCAGCTTTGAAGATCTGCAGCTACCCATTGGCCTCAGTGTCGCCTTCCAAGGCGCCATTGCTTCAGAACTTGCTATTGCCCAGCGCATTGTTGAACTGAAGCAGAAGATTGACTATGAAAAGGCTCAGTTCAAGAAGCATATGGCCAAGCTCAGCGTGCAAGAAGTGAAGAACTTCAAGACAATGATGCACGAGCTCAAGGAAGCCTTTGTGAAGAAGCGTGCAGAAGCTCAGGGTTCGCGTGAGCGCATGAAGACTCTGGCTGACAGATGTGTGCAAGCCTATAATGAGGCTGAGAAGCGCAAGGCACTTGGGCGTCCTGGCATCGACCCCAGGATGGCCGCAAAGAAGAAGAAGAAGCCTGCTACGGCTGAACTGATGCACCAAGGCAAGAAGCAGTTCCGATTGTCTTCCCAACAAGAATGACTGGCTCGAAGCCAAAGAGCCGGTCAACAGCTTCAGAGCTCAAGAAGACAAGAACTGCTGAGGCTGAAGCCAGGAAGAGGAAACACTCTGAAGCCTCTCCTACTGCCCCCACCAAGAAAAAGAGAAAGACCAAGAAAGCTCGGGCTGCTCCCACAGAGCCCTTGATAGTTGAACCCATTTCTATGGTTCATCCTGACGCAGAACGTCAACTGACAGTTCATGAGCCTGCTTCCACAGAGGCTCCTGAAGCTGAAGACATTCCAGCAGCTGATCCCATCGCTGCTGAAGACATTGGTCATCATGACAATGTAGAAGATGATGCAGTCCTTCCTCAGTTAGAAAACAGCGAACTCATCAGCATTGGTCGTCCACTGACGCCAATTGCACAGGATGCTTCATGGGCGGATCGCCCACAAGAGGAAGAAGACTATGAGGCCCAGCCCACTCCAACTCCACAGGCGTCGTCTGCGTTCCGCAGGCTTCGCAAAGGTCCAAGGCCTCAAGTCTCTGCTGAAGACATTCCGGCTGCATCAGCCGCAGAAGAAGAAGTACCACAAGATCCCACTCCCCTGCTCCACCAAGAAGCAGTTCTCCAGGAGAACGTGCCTGTGACCGACCCTCCAGCTAGTCAAGTGGAGGATGAAAATCTTGAGGCTGCCACAACCAACAACGAAGCTAATGTGGAGCCCTCCCCAGCAAAAGCTTCAGAAGACAGCGAAGCCACTGATCCCGCCACTTCTGTTCCTGAGTCTGCTGCCGGTCCCCAATTCAACTATCATGTTGAGCACAGGCCTCAGGTCCAGAAGCCAATCCCAAGACTGCCAAGGTTTCCAGGTCCTGCATCAGCACCTGGCTCCTTCAACATCAATGGCTTCAGGGCAGACAACACGTTCTTCAATAGCTCCAGGAACCCCTACTCAAGGGAAAGGATATCATCTGATCGGTTCTGGAGCTATCCTCAGCGAAGCTATTACTCTTGCATTCTTTACAACCAAGGTCGCATCTTCCCACACAAGCGCCTTGACGTTGAAGCTATAGCTGGTCTGCCCTGTCTAGAAGAAGCGTTGGATTGCTTCAAGCAAGTGGGTCTGCTGCAGTTTGTTACTGATGAAGAGCATTGGAATGAAGAGCTGCTGCTACAATTCTATGCCACACTTCACATCAAAGGGTACAGCAGAGATCCGAAGACTTGGGTCCTGGAGTGGATGACTGGCAACGTTCATCATGAAGCCAATGCATTTGACATCATTGAGCTCACTGGCTTGCCCACTCCTGGCGATCTTTCGAGCAAGGCTGTCAGCTGCATGCGAAGCTATTGAGAGCATCTTTCAGCGGCCAGAACCTGATATGAGTCAAATGCTCAGCATGATGAAGCCATTGCCCCAAGATGCTTGTATCCCACAGAGTTCTTCGTTGAAGACCTTGAGTACCTGCCCAGAACCATCTATCACATCATCAGGCGAACTCTCTGGCCTATCAAAGGGCACTCTCCAAATGCCAAGCTTCAGGGTGCAATGAAGACTTTGGTCTTCTATATACTTCATGGCAAATGCTTCAATGCACAGGACTTCTTCATACGCCAACTTGCTGCATCAGGCATTGATCTGTTTGGTTTGAAGTTCTACGCCCCTTGGGTCATGCGGCTGATCAAGCTACACTCCGCCATCTCTTATCAGCCCTCAGCCCGCAACCATCGGATCTTCTTGCCTGACGTGGACATGTCTACTGAAGCCATATATTCTGAGCCTGCCAAGCAACCTCTAAGTCTTCAGAATGCAGAACATCAGAGTTTTACACAGAACGTTGAAGGCGTTGAAGCAGTTTCTCGGGTGTATCCTTTGGCTGGCACTACACGTGCACCACACCCTGCTTCCACTGAAGCCACTGACAGTGCCACTGCTCCAAGACCCAAGAAGCGCACTCGTGTTCTCAACGACCGAGAGCTTCTTGTGGCTCTACATCAGAAACAGGATAGGCATCATGACTGGCTGAAGCGTCAGATGAAAAGCCTCTTGGTGGATGTTAATCGCACTCGAAATCTTGCCACCAAGAATGCTTTCGTTGCCCATGAAACCTGTCGCCGCACATGGAAAGGGCTCACGATGATGTGTTCTGAAGCTGATCTTCAAGAGGATGGCTTCTCTGAGAGATTCAAGTTTGACTCCACACCTCCTCGAAGGGCTGTGCTGCTAGGAACTCCATCCCTTGAAGACTCTGAGTTCTCTTCCTCTGCTGCCACAGTCACTGCCAGAATTATTGAGGAAGAAGACGATGCTACTTCACCGCCACCTCCTTCAGCACCTCCAAGCTCTTCTGCACCGCCAAACAACACCAACAACCCTGCTACTTCACCTACTCCTCATGGGAACGAGTAGAGGCTCTATGTCTTCAAACCTTTTTGGTCATTACTGACAAAAGGGGGAGAAGCATATGAGATTGATAGTCTTCAAGCGGGTCCATATGGGCGGGTGCTTTATATTTTGCTTCGTGCTTACAACTCTCGTTTTTGCTACATTTGGTTCTTATGAGTTGTAACACTTAAACCAGATGGTCGTCTGCTACTTATTTGCCACCTTGTTTTGCGAAGATAAATTCCGCATGTGCGACGATAAATTCCGCACTTAGCTCATTCTGCAGACGTCCATTTTCCATTATGCATGTCATCATCTTCATATACTTTCACATGCATAGTGGATTGTCATCATAAGTTGAAGTGGATCTCCACAAGTACCACCTGTCATGTGCATTTGCATTCCAAAAGCAAATTAACTTATATGCACATCTTCAGGGGGAGCCCTTGTAACTTATGAAGACAATTCCTTATCCTTTACAATTTCACAAATTATATTCCCCGTTGAAAACTTCAACTAGTTTGTCATCAATCACCAAAAAGGGGGAGATTGTAAGTGCATCTAGTGCCACCCCTAGTTGGCTTTGGAGTATTGACAACAAACCTAGTTGAGGGACTAATGTGTTTGTGAGAATTGCAGGATAACACAGGTAGAAGTCCCTCATGATTCGGTTTTACTACCAGAGATGACCCCTAAAAATGTATGAAGACATTGAAGTCAAAGGTGGTATATGAAGATATTCACATTGAAGACTATGACAAGAGAAGACACGATATGAAGCCTATGGAGCTCGAAGACGTAGATCTTTCGTAGTTCTTTTTCTTTTGTGTTGAGTCATAGGAACCACCGTACTGTTAAGTGGGGTCCAAGAGAACCAGTCAGAATGACTGAAGTGATGCCTAAACCAAAAACCTATGTCTTCGAGTGAAGACTATGAGAGCGAATCTTGTCCAGAGTCGGACAAGTCAGCTTTGCTTGTAGCCCAAGTAAAGTTGGTGTGTGAGTTTGAAATCTGACCGTTGGAACACGTGTCAGTTCCTTAGTGACCCAGGGTCATTTCGCACAAATCAGGTCGGGTTGCCAAGTGGCTATAAATAGCCCACCCCCTACAACCATAAACGGTTGGCTGCTCAGATTGAAAGTACGGCTTTTGTCGTTTGAGAGCAACCCACCTCGAAGCCTTTGAGAGAGAATTCCTTGCGAGGATAAAAGCCCTAACCACCAGAGCCAGAGAGAATTGGGCATCACTTAAGTCTTCTTGTCTGTGTGATCTGAAGACTTATTACACTTGAGGACTGTGCATCCTCCAGCCGGTTAGGCGTCGCGTTCTGAGCTTCCAAGTGACATTGTGGATTGCCAGTGAACGAAGTCTGTGAAGGTTTGGGAGTCTACCTTGAAGACTTACCAGAGTAATTGGGCGAGGTCTATGTGACCTTAGCTCAAGGAGAATACGGTGAGGACTGGGTGTCCTGAGCTGC
The DNA here is from genome assembly GCF_003073215.2 of Triticum urartu. NCBI lineage: Eukaryota > Viridiplantae > Streptophyta > Magnoliopsida > Poales > Poaceae > Triticum > Triticum urartu. The sequence goes on from NC_053024.1 coordinate 640,061,475, forward strand.
GTGTTCAGGACTGGGTGTCCGGGACTGTGTGTCCTAAGGTTTAAATACCTAGCCGCTCCAACCAGACATACAGTTGTCACAGCAACTGGAACTGGTTCAACAAATCATTGTCTTCAACGAGTCACTGGTTTCATCTTCACTTCACGTTACTTACTGTTACTCCTTGTGAAGTCATTGTATGTTTGCTCTATCATTTGTCTTCACTGAGTGATTGCGTGTTCTGTTTGACTTCACAATATCTTCCTACCTGATCCTTACTACATAGCAGCTATTAGTCTTTGTGCTTTCACTTCATTGAATACTTGACTATGGTTTGCCTAGTGTAGTCTACCTTCCGCTGCATGGTAATAGGTTCAATTTTATCGTTTGTCTTCAAAACTCCCATGTTCTGAAGACTTTCATAAAAATCGCCTATTCACCCCCCCTCTAGTCGATATAACGCACTTACACTATTGATGATAGCTTTCCTGATGAACAATTAAATGTCATAAATGCTTCTCATACTGCTCCATGGTATGCTGATTATGCTAATTACATTGTTGCTAAATTTATACCACCTAGTTTCACATACCAGCAAAAGAAAAAGTTTTTTATGATTTGAGGCATTACTTTTGGGATGACCCACATCTTTATAAAGAAGGAGTAGATGGTGTTATTAGACGTTGTGTACCTGAGCATGAACAGGAACAGATCCTACGCAAGTGTCACTCCGAAGCTTATGGAGGACACCGCTGGAGATAGAACTGCACATAAGGTATTGCAATGGTTTTTATTGGCCTACTCTCTTCAAGGATGCCCGTAAGTTTGTCTTATCTTGTGATGAATGTCAAAGAATTGGTAATATTAGTAGACGTCAAGAAATGCCTATGAATTATTCACTTGTTATTGAACCATTTGATGTTTGGGGCTTTGATTATATGGGACCTTTTCCTGTCCTCTAATGGATATACACATATTTTAGTTGCTTGTTGATTACGTTACTAAGTGGGTAGAAGCTATTCCAACTAGTAGTGCTGATCATAACACTTCTATTAAAATGCTTAAAGAAGTTATTTTTCCAAGGTTTGGAGTCCCTAGATATTTAATGACTTATGGTGGTTCACATTTTATTCATGGTGCTTTCCGTAAAATGCTTGCTAAATATGATGTTAATCATAGAATTGCATCTCCTTATCACCCTCAGTCTAGTGGTCAAGTAGAATTGAGCAATAGAGAACTCAAATTAATTTTGCAAAAGACTGTTAATAGATCTAGAAAGAATTGGTCCAAGAAACTTGATGATGCATTATGGGCCTATAGAACTGCATATAAAAATCCTATGGGTATGTCTCCGTATAAAATGGTTTATGGAAAAGCATGTCACTTACCTCTCGAACTAGAACATAAGGCTTATTGGGCTATTAAAGAGCTCAATTATGATTTCAAACTTGCTGGTGAGAAGAGGTTATTTGACATTATCACTTGATGAATGGAGAACCCAAGCCTACGAAATGCCAAGTTGTTTAAAGAAAAAGTTAAAAGATGGCATGACAAAAGAATACAAAAGCGTGAGTTTAATGTAGGTGATTATGTATTGCTATACAACTCTCGTTTAAGATTTTTTGCAGGAAAACTTCTCTCTAAATGGGAAGGTCCTTACGTTATCGAGGAGGTCTATCGTTCCGGTGCCATAAAAATCAACAACTTCGAAGGCACAAATCCGAAGGTGGTGAACGGTCAAAGAATTAAACATTATATCTCAGGTAATCCTATAAATGTTGAAACCAATGTTATTGAAACCGTAACCCCGGAGGAATACATAAGGGACACTTTCCGGAACGTTTCAGACTCCGAAAAGGAATAGGTATGTGGTACGGTAAGTAAACCGACTCCAAAACAGTTCTAATTGGCAATTTTCTTCCGTTTTGGAATATTTAGAAAAATAGAAAAATAAGAAGAAGCCCGGGAAGGACACGAGGGCTCCACGAGGGTGGAGGGCGCGCCCCCCTACCTCGTGGGCACCTCGTGTGCTCTCCGGACTCCGTTTTCTTGCATGTTGCATATTTTTGTCGGTAAAAATTCATTATATAATATCCCGAAGGTTTTAACTCCCGTATCATGCAAATATCCTCTGTCTTTGTTTCGAGCTGTTTTTCTGACAATCCAGGTCGTCATGTCGTTTCAGTGCCCCAGGGACAGTTCTTCGAGAAGGTCATCAACCCCTACCTCGCGGGAAGTGCCTGCAACACCCTCAAAACCATTGAGATGCGTGAGGGGTTGTTGCACATCCGCGATGTTTGAGGGACCAGGAAGACCGGAAGCACGGAGGCAAGGCTCGAGGCATTGGAGCAAGAAGTTTCAAGTGTCAGGAGATGTGGAGCGTGGACTCGATTCCAATCACATTATGATCACGGAGTTCACCAACAACCACAAGCTGGACGTCAAGGACATTGAGGCCATCTTCAAGCTTCATTGAGGAAAATCGAGCACCTCCAAGCCCAGTTCTATGACCTGCAAAATCAAAACTGTGAGTATGAATATAGATTCAACAGGATGAGTTTGGGTGCAGATTTGAGGTTTTAGGAGACTCGATCATCTTTCTATGATGGTGAGCCTATGCCTTGGAAGAAGGACGACAAGCCTACGCCATCAACAAAACCATCAACTTCTTCACCAACAAAGGAGACATAATCACATGGGTATGGGCACTCCCCTTGGCAACTGCCAAGCTTGGGGGAGTGCCCAGGTATCGTATCACTATCGGTGTCAAAACCGGCGGATCTCGGGTAGGGGGTCCCGAACTATGCGTCTAGGCGGATGGTAACAGGAGACAAGGGACACAATGTTTTACCCAGGTTCGGGCCCTCTTGATGGAGGTAAAACCCTACGTCCTGCTCGATTAATATTGATGATATGGGTAGTACAAGAGTAGATCTACCACGAGATCAAGGAGGCTAAACCCTAGAAGCTAGCCTATGGTATGATTGTTGTATGATGAAGTTGTCCTACGGACTAAAACCCTCCGGTTTATATAGACACCGGAGAGGGTTAGGGTTACACAAAGTCGGTTACAATGGTAGGAGATCTTGAATATCCGCATCGCCAAGCTTGCCTTCCACGCCAAGGAAAGTCCCATCCGGACACGGGACGAAGTCTTCAATCTTGTATCTTCATAGTCCTGGAGTCCGGCTGAAGGTATAGTCCGGCTACCCGAACACCCCCTAATCCAGGACTCCCTCAGTAGCCCCTGAACCAGGCTTCAATGACGACGAGTCCCGGCGCAGATTGTCTTCGGCATTGCAAGGCGGGTTCCTCCTCCAAATTCTTCATAAAAGTTTGTAAA
>NC_053024.1:640065796-640159191 GCF_003073215.2 Triticum urartu
AACTGTCATCGTAACCTTAAGCGTGCGGACCCTACGGGTTCGAGAACAATGTAGACATGACCGAGACACGTCTCCGGTCAATAACCAATAGCGGGACCTGGATGCCCATATTGGCTCCTACATATTCTACGAAGATCTTTATCGGTCAGACCGCATAACAACATACGTTGTTCCCTTTGTCATCGGTATGTTACTTGCCCGAGATTCGATCGTCGGTATCCAATACCTAGTTCAATCTCGTTACCGGCAAGTCTCTTTACTCGTTCCGTAATACATCATCTCACAACTAACATATTAGTTATAATGCTTGCAAGGCTTATGTGATGTGTATTACCGAGAGGGCCCAGAGATACCTCTCCGATAATCGGAGTGACAAAGCCTAATCTCGAAATACGCCAACCCAACATCTACCTTTGAAGACACCTGTAATGCTCCTTTATAATCACCCAGTTACGTTGTGACGTTTGGTAGCACCCAAAGTGTTCCTCCGGTAAACGGGAGTTGCATGATTCTAACACCCATGGAGTTTTGGTGCTGATCATGTTTTGCTCGTGGAAGAGGCTTAGTCAACGGGTCTGCAACATTCAGATCCGTATGTATCTTGCAAATCTCTATGTCTCCCACCTGGACTAGATCCCGGATGGAATTGAAGCGTCTCTTGATGTGTTTGGTCCTTTTGTGAAATCTGGATTCCTTTGCCAAGGTAATTGCACCATTATTGTCACAAAAGATTTTCATTGGACCCGATGCACTAGGTATGACACCTAGATCGGATATGAACTCCTTCATCCAGACTCCTTCGTTTGCTGCTTCCGAAGCAGCTATGTACTCCGCTTCACATGTAGATCCCGCTACGACGCTTTGTTTAGAACTGCACCAACTGACAGCTCCACCGTTTAATGTAAACACGTATCCGGTTTGCGATTTAGAATCGTCCGGATCAACGTAACCTTTTACGGTGAGCTCTTTGTCACCTCCATATACGAGAAACATATCCTTAGTCCTTTTCAGGTATTTCAGGATGTTCTTGACCGCTGTCCAGTGATCCACTCCTGGATTACTTTGGTACCTCCCTGCTAAACTTATAGCAAGGCACACATCAGGTCTGGTACACAACATTGCATACATGATAGAGCCTATGGCTGATGCATAGGGAACATCTTTCATATTCTCTCTATCTTCTGCAGTGGTCGGGCATTGAGTCTTACTCAACTTCACACCTTGTAACACAGGCAAGAATCCTTTCTTTGCTTGATCCATTTTGAACTTCTTCAAAATTTTGTCAAGGTATGTGCTTTGTGAAAGTCCAATTAAGCGTCTTGATCTGTCTCTATAGATCTTAATGCCTAATATGTAAGCAGCTTCACCGAGGTCTTTCATTGAAAAACTTTTATTCAAGTATCCCTTTATGCTATCCAGAAATTCTATATCATTTCCAATTAGCAATATGTCATCCACATATAATATCAGAAATGCTACAGAGCTCCCACTCACTTTCTTGTAAATACAGGCTTCTCCGAAAGTCTGTATAAAACCAAATGCTTTGATCACACTATCAAAACGTTTATTCCTACTCCGAGAGGCTTGCACCAGTCCATAAATGGATCGCTGGAGCTTGCACACTTTGTTATCTCCCTTTGGATCGACAAAACCTTCCGTTTGCATCATATACAACTCTTCTTCCAGAAATCCATTCAGGAATGCAGTTTTGACATCCATCTGCCAAATTTCATAATCATAAAATGCGGCAATCGCTAACATGATTCGGACGGACTTAAGCATCGCTACGGGTGAGAAGGTCTCATCGTAGTCAATCCCTTGAACTTGCCGAAAACCTTTTGCGACAAGTCGAGCTTTGTAGACAGTAATATTACCATCAGCGTCAGTCTTCTTCTTAAAGATCCATTTATTTTCAATTGCTTGCCGATCATCGGGCAAGTCAACCAAAGTCCACACTTTGTTCTCATACATGGATCCCATCTCAGATTTCATGGCTTCAAGCCACTTTGCGGAATCTGGGCTCACCATCGCTTATTCATAGTTCGTAGGTTCATCATGATCTAGTATCATGACTTCTAGAACAGGATTACCGTACCACTCTGGTACGGATCTTACTCTGGTTGATCTACGAGGTTCAGTAGTATCTTGATCTGAAGTTTCATGATCATTATCATTGGATTCCTCACTAACTGGTGCAGGTGTCACTGAAACAGTTTTCTGTGATGAACTACTTTCCAGTAAGGGAGCAGGTACAGTTACCTCGTCAAGTTCTACTTTCCTCCCACTCACTTCTTTCGAGAGAAACTCCTTCTCTAGAAAGGATCCATTCTTGGCAACGAATGTTTTGCCTTCGGATCTGTGATAGAAGGTGTACCCAACAGTTTCCTTTGGGTATCCTATGAAGACACATTTCTCCGATTTGGGTTCGAGCTTATCAGGTTGAAGCTTTTTCACATAAGCATCGCAGCCCCAAACTTTAAGAAACGACAACTTTGGTTTCTTGCCAAACCACAGTTCATAAGGCGTCGTCTCAACGGATTTTGATGGTGCCCTATTTAACGTGAATGCGGCCGTCTCTAGAGCATAACCCCAAAATGATAGCGGTAAATCAGTAAGAGACATCATAGATCGCACCATATCTAGTAAAGTACGATTACGACGTTCGGACACACCATTACGTTGTGGTGTTTCGGGTGGCGTGAGTTGCGAAACTATTCCACAGTTTTTCAAATGTACACCAAACTCGTAACTCAAATATTCTCCTCCACGATCAGATCGCAGAAACTTTATTTTCTTGTTACGATGATTTTCAACTTCACTCTGAAATTCTTTGAACTTTTCAAATGTTTCAGACTTATGTTTCATTAAGTAGATATACCCATATCTGCTTAAATCATCTGTGAAGGTGAGAAAATAACGATATCCGCCACGAGCCTCAATATTCATCGGACCACATACATCGGTATGTATGATTTCCAACAAATCTGTTGCTCTCTCCATAGTACCAGAGAACGGTGTTTTAGTCATCTTGCCCATGAGGCACGGTTCGCAAGTACCAAGTGATTCATAATCAAGTGGTTCCAAAAGTCCATCAGTATGGAATTTCTTCATGCGCTTTATACCGATATGACCTAAATGACAGTGCCACAAATAAGTTGCACTTTCATTATCAACTCTGCATCTTTTGGCTTCAACATTATGAATATGTGTATTACTACTATCGAGATTTAATAAGAATAGACCACTCTTCAAGGGTGCATGACCATAAAAGATATTACTCATATAAATAGAACAACCATTATTCTCTGATTTAAATGAATAACCGTCTCGCATTAAACAAGATCCAGATATAATGTTCATGCTCAACGCTGGCACCAAATAACAATTATTTAGGTCTAATATTAATCCCGAAGGTAGATGTAGAGGTAGCGTGCCGACTGCGATCACATCGACTTTGGAACCGTTTCCCACGCGCATCGTCACCTCGTCCTTTGCCAGTGCTCGCTTATTCCGTAGTCCCTGTTTCGAGTTGCAAATATTAGCAACAGAACCAGTATCAAATACCCAGGTGCTACTGCGAGCTCTAGTAAGGTACACATCAATAACATGTATATCACATATACCTTTGTTCACCTTGCCATCCTTCTTATCCGCCAAATACTTGGGGCAGTTCCGCTTCCAGTGACCAGTCTGCTTGCAGTAGAAGCACTCAGTTTCAGGCTTAGGTCCAGACTTGGGTTTCTTCTCTTGAGCAGCAACTGGCTTGCTGTTCTTCTTGAAGTTCCCCTTCTTCTTTCCTTTGCCCTTTTTCTTGAAACTAGTGGTCTTGTTGACCATCAACACTTGATGCTCTTTATTGATTTCTACCTCCGCAGCTTTCAGCATCGCGAAGAGCTCGGAAATAGTCTTGTTCATCCCTTGCATATTATAGTTCATCACGAAGCTCTTGTAGCTTGGTGGCAGTGATTGGAGAATTCTGTCAATGACGCAATCATCTGGAAGATTAACTCCCAATTGAATCAAGTGATTATTATACCCAGACATTTTGAGTATATGCTCACTGACAGAACTGTTCTCCTCCATCTTGCAGCTATAGAACTTATTGGAGACTTCATATCTCTCAATCCGGGCATTTGCTTGAAATATTAACTTCAACTCCTGGAACATCTCATATGCTCCATGACGTTCAAAACGTCGTTGAAGTCCCGATTCTAAGCCGTAAAGCATGGCACACTGAACTATCGAGTAGTCATCAGCTTTGCTCTGCCAGACGTTCATAACATCTGGTGTTGCTCCAGCAGCAGGCCTGGCACCCAGCGGTGCTTCCAGGACGCAATTCTTCTGTGTAGCAATGAGGATAATCCTCAAGTTACGGACCCAGTCCGTGTAATTGCTACCATCATCTTTCAACTTTGCTTTCTCAAGGAACGCATTAAAATTCAATGGAACAACAGCACGAGCCATCTATCTACAAACAAGCATAAACAAGCAAGATACTAATCAGTTACTGAGTTTCATGATAAATTTAAATTCAGTTAATTTACTTAAAGAACTCCCACTTAGATAGACATCCCTCTAATCCTCTAAGTGATCACGTGATCCAAATCAACTAAACCATGTCCGATCATCACGTGAGATGGAGTAGTTTCATTGGTGAACATCATTATGTTGATCATATCTACTATATGATTCACGCTCGACCTTTCGGTCTCCGTGTTCCGAGGCCATATCTGTATATGCTTGGATCGTCAAGTATAACCTGAGTATTCCGCGTGCGCAACTGTTTTGCACCCGTTGTATTTGAACGTAGAGCCTATCACACCCGATCATCACGTGGTGTCTCAGCACAAAGAACTTTCGCAACGGTGCATACTCAGGGAGAACACTTCTTGATAATTTAGTGAGAGATCATCTTATAATGCTACCGTCAATCAAAGCAAGATAAGATGCATAAAAGATAAACATCACATGCAATCAATATAAGTGATATGATATGGCCATCATCATCTTGTGCCTGTGATGTCCATCTCCGAAGCACCGTCATGATCACCATCGTCACCGGCGCGACACCTTGATCTCCATCGTAGCATCGTTGTCGTCTCGCCAATCTTATGCTTCCACGACTATCACTACCGTTTAGTAATAAGGTAAAGCATTACATCGCGATTGCATTGCATATAATAAAGCGACAACCATATGGCTCCTGCCAGTTGCCGATAAATCGGTTACAAAACATGATCATCTCATACAATAAAATTCAGCATCATGCCTTGACCATATCACATCACAACATGCCCTGCAAAAACAAGTTAGACGTCCTCTACTTTGTTGTTGCATGTTTTACGTGGCTGCTACGGGCTTAAGTAAGAACCAATCTCACCTACGCATCAAAACCACAACGATAGTTTGTCAAATAGACTCCGTTTTAACCTTCGCAAGGACTGGGCGTAGCCACACTCGGTTCAACTAAAGTTGGAGAGACAGTCGCCCGCAAGCCATCTATGTGCAAAGCACGTCGAGGGAACCGGTCTCGCGTAAGCGTACGCGTAAGGTCGGTCCGGGTCGTCTCGTCCAACAATACCGCCGAACCGAAGTATGACATGCTGGTAGGCAGTATGACTTGTATCGTCCACAACTCACTTGTGTTCTACTCGTGCATATAACATCAACATAAATAACCTAGGCTCGGATGCCACTGTTGGGTTTCGTAGTAATTTCAAAAAATTTCCTACGCACACGCAAGATCATGTGATGCATAGCAACGAGGGGAAGAGTGTTGTCTACGTACCCAACGCAGATCGACTGCGGAAGCGATGACACGACGTAGAGGAAGTAGTCGTACGTCTTCACGATCCAACCGATCAAGCACCGAAACTACGACACCTCCGAGTTCGAGCACACGTTCAGCTCGATGACAATCCCCGGACTCCGATCCAGCAAAGTGTCGGGGAAGAGTTCCGTCAGCACGACGGCGTGGTGACAATCTTGATGTTCTACAGCAGCAGGGCTTCGCCTAAACTCCGCTACAGTATTATCGAGGTATATGGTGGCAGGGGGCACCGCACACGGCTAAGGAATAGATCACGTGGATCAACTTGTGTGTCTAGAGGTGTTCCCTGCCTCCGTATATAAAGGAGTAGAGGGGGGAGGCTGGCCGGCCAAGGAGGGAGGCGCAGGAGGAGTCCTACTCCTTCCGGGAGTAGGACTCCCCTCCAATCCTATTCCAACTAGGATTCCCCGAGGGGGAAAGAGGGAGAGGGGTGGCCGGCCACCTCTCCTAGTCCTAATAGGACTAGGGGAAGGGGGGAGGCGCGCAGCCCTTGTGGGCAGCCCTTTCACCTTTCCACTAAGGCCCATGTAGGCCCATATGGCTCCCGGGGGGTTCCGGTAACCTCCCGGTAACCCGTAAAATCCCGATTTCACCCGGAACACTTCCGATGTCCAAACATAGGTTTCCAATATATCAATCTTTACGTCTCGACCATTTCGAGACTCCTCGTCATGTCCGTGATCACATCCGGGACTCCGAACAACCTTCGGTACATCAAAATGCATAAACTCATAATGTAACTGTCATCGTAACCTTAAGCGTGCGGACCCTACGGGTTCGAGAACAATGTAGACATGACCGAGACACGTCTCCGGTAAATAACCAATAGCGGGACCTGGATGCCCATATTGGCTCCTACATATTCTACGAAGATCTTTATCGGTCAGACCGCATAACAACATACGTTGTTCCCTTTGTCATCGGTATGTTACTTGCCCGAGATTCGATCGTCGGTATCCAATACCTAGTTCAATCTCGTTATCGGCAAGTCTCTTTACTCGTTCCGTAATACATCATCTCACAACTAACATATTAGTTTTAATGCTTGCAAGGCTTATGTGATGTGTATTACCGAGAGGGCCCAGAGATACCTCTCCGACAATCGGAGTGACAAATCCTAATCTCGATATACGCCAACCCAACATCTACCTTCGGAGACACCTGTAATGCTCCTTTATAATCACCCAGTTACGTTGTGACGTTTGGTAGCACCCAAAGTGTTCCTCCGGCAAACGGGAGTTGCATAATCTCATAGTCATAGGAACATGTATAAGTCATGAAGAAAGCAATAGCAACATACTAAACGATCGTGTGCTAAGCTAATGGAATGGGTCATGTCAATCAGATCATTCAACTAATGATGTGACCTCGTTAATCAAATAACAACTCATTGTTCATGGTTAGGAAACATAACCATCTTTGATTAACGAGCTAGTCAAGTAGAGGCATACTAGTGACACTTTGTTTGTCTATGTATTCACACATGTATTATGTTTCCGGTTAATACAATTCTAGCATGAATAATAAACATTTATCATGATTATAAGGAAATAAATAATAACTTTATTATTGCCTCTAGGGCATATTTCCTTCAGAAGGCACCCCTAGGTGCCTTGGGGGGGAGGGACTCCTCCCTTGGCCGCCGGCCCCCTAGGAGATTGGATCTCCTAGGGCCGGCGCCCCCCCCTTGGCCTCCCTATATATAGTGAGGGAAGGAGGCCCTCTCACCACGCGCCTTGGTGCCTCCCTCTCCCTCTCCAACACCTCCTCCTCCTCCATAGAGCTTAGCGAAGCCCTGCCGGAGTACTGCAGCTCCATCACCACCACGCCGTCGTGCTGCTGTTGGAGCCATCTTCCTCAACCTCTCCTTCCCCCTTGCTGGATCAAGAAGGAGGAGACGTCGCTGCTCCGTACGTGTGTTGAACGCGGAGGTGCCGTCCGTTCGGCGCTAGGATCATCGGTGATTTGGATCACGACGAGTACGAGTCCATCAACCCCGTTCTCTTGAATGCTTCCGCGCGCGATCTACAAGGGTATGTAGATCCACTCCTCCCTCGTTGCTAGATGACTCCATAGATAGATCTTGGTGACACGTAGGAAAATTTTGAATTTATGCTACGTTCCCCAACAGCGTTGTGGTGGGATCGAGAGGGAGGAGGGATCGATGGGATGGGGTTCGGGCGTGGCTTCTCCTGGCGGCATGAGGAGGGAGACGAGGGAAGGGATCGAGGGAGATGGATTAGGTAGCGGCTGGGCCTAGGTTAGATCAGGGGAGAGACTGGGCCTTGGAGGCCGGCCCAGGGAGAGGGAAGTGGCCAGAGGCCTGCTGGAGCTGCGGGAAACCTTGGACCAAATGGGCCGCAGGAGGCCCAAATGGCATGTCTGGGCTCTCTCTCTCCCTCCCTCCTATTTCCTTCTCTTTACAATAACAAAGAAATAAGAGAAAGGAAAAGAGAGAAGAGAAGGTTAGAGGAAGAATTTGGGCATGTGGTTAATTTTCTTGGACTCACAAAAATATGCTCGGTCCGAGAAAATTAGAAAGGCCAGATCGAACGATAAGAATTCAAACTCATTTGAATTTAATTCAAATGGGTTTGAACTAGGACGGGGTTTTAGGAGTATCCAAAAATGTTGAGAATTTTGGTAGAGTTCCGAAAAATGGTAAAAGAATTATTGGCAATGCTAGAGAGTCGAAACTTGTAGAAGAAAAAAAGGCAAGGGATTTAATATGCAAGTGGGTTCATGGGTGATTCCAAAACAATGGAATATTTTATAATATCTCCCTAAATATCGGGAGGGTATGTTATAAAGAGAAACCACCATGTGAGTTCCTTCAGTTTAAATGGATCGAAGATCCATACGGTTTATTTAGTTGAGTTGGAAAGATTAAAGACATGATGACATGATGCAATGCACATGATGCAATGATGAATGCAACAAGCAAAAACAAATCACACAACGAATCTCGGAAACCCTGGAAGGCATCTGAAGCTCCAGTCTTGGGGCGTCACACCTTTGTCATTGGTATGTTACTTGCCCGAGATTCGATCGTCGGTATCATCATACCTAGTTCAATCTCATTACCGACAAGTCTCTTTACTCGTTCCGTAATGCAACATCCCGTAACTAACTCATTAGTCACATTGCTTGCAAGGCTTATAGTGATGTGCATTACCGAGAGGGCCCAGAGATACCTCTACGACAATCGGAGTGACAAATCCCAATCTCGATCTATGCCAACTCAACAAACACCGTCGGAGACACCTGTAGAGCATCTTTATAATCACCCAGTTACGTTGTGACGTTTGATAGCACACTAAGTGTTCCTCGGTATTCGGGAGTTGCGTAATCTCATAGTCATAGGAACATGTATAAGTTACGGAGAAAGCAATAGCAATAAACTAAACGATCATAGTGTTAAGCTAACAGATGGGTTAAGTCAATCACATCGTTCTCTAATGATGTGATCCCGTTCATCAAATGACAACTCATGTCTATGGCTAGGAAACTTAACCATCTTTGATTAACGAGTTAGTCAAGTAGAGGCATACTAGTGACACTCTGTTTGTCCATGTATTCACACATGTACTAAGTTTCCGGTTAATACAATTCTAGCATGAATAATAAACATTTATCATGATATAAGGAAATATAAATAACAACTTTATTATTGCCTCTAGGGCATATTTCCTTCATTACTGAGAGGGCCCAGAGATACCTCTCCGACACTCGGAGTGACAAATCCTAATTTCGATCTATGCCAACTCAACAAACACCTTCGGAGATACCTGTAGAGTATCTTTATAATCACCCAGATACGTTGTAACGTTTGATAGCACACAAGGAATTCCTCCGGTATCCGGGAGTTGGATAATCTCATAGTCGAAGGAATATGTATTTGACATGAAGAAAGCAATAGCAATAAAACTGAACAATCATTATGCTAAGCTAACGAATGGTTCATGTCCATCACATCATTCTCCTAATGATGTGATCCCATTATCAAATGACAACTCATTTCCATGGTTAGCGAACCTTAACCATCTTTGATCAACGAGCTAGTCAAGTAGAGGCTCACTAGGGACATAGTGTTTGTCTATGTACTGACACATGTACTCCCTTCGTCCGAAAATACTTGTCATCAAAATGGATAAAAAGGGATGTATCTAAAACTAAAATACGTCTAGATACATCCCTTTTTGTTCATTTTGATGACAAGTATTTTCGGACGGAGGGAGTATTAAGGTTTCCGATCAATACAATTCTAGCATGAATAATAAACATTTATCATGAATAAGGAAATATAAAATAGCAACTTTATTATTGCCTCCAGGGCATATTTCCTTCGAGAAAGGGTAGCGAGACACGTATATTGCATTGTTGCTACTAAGTATAAAACGGCGGGGTTTATTCATATTGATTGGGTTTACTTTGTCTACATCATGTCATCTTGCTTAAGGCATCACTGTTTGTCATGAACTTAATACCATAGATGCATGATGGATAACGGTTGATTGGTGGAGTAATAGTAGTAGATGCAGGCAGGAGTCGGTCTTCTTGTCTCGTACATGATGCGTATATACATGATCATTGGTAGGAATACGTCATAACTATGCGCTTTTCTATCAATTGCCCAACAGTAATTTGTTTAGCCATTGTATCCTATGTGTTCGAGAGAGAAGCCTCTAGTGAAAACTATGGCCTTCGGGTCCACTTTAATCATATTATAAAATCCAAAAATACCTTACTGCAATTTATTACTTTTTTTTTATTTTGCAATTTGTGTATCTACCACTACAAGATTTAATCCTTGCAAGTAACGAGTTCAAGGAGATTGACAACCCTCTTGCCCGTGTTGGGTGCAAGTATTTATTTTCGTGTGTGCAGGTGTTGTTCATGAGGCTTTGTGTGATTTTCCTATTGGTTCGATAAATCTTGGTTCTCACCGAGGGAAATACTTATCTCTACTCTACATCTCCTTTCCTTTTTGGGGGAAATCCCAAAGCAACTCACAAGTAGCACACGCCCACTCCTCTGCCATCTCCAGCCGCCTCCTTCGGTAGCTGGCCACGAGGCAAGCCGCCGGTGAGCTGCCCCGCCCTCCACTTGCCTCTAATTCCTCCTCATCCTCCTTCTCATCTCCTCCCTGACCTCCCTCCCATCTCTCTCCCCGCCTACGCATGGCACTAGGAGACTGGGCTCTCCCGGAGAACGTAGGCATGACCACGTCCCTTGGGCTCGATCTCGACAAGATCCTGGCGTTGCCGGACCATGGCATTGGTGGCCTGGCCTGCGGATTTGGTAGTGGCCGGTGCTGCATGATGGCGTTTGTCGGGATCCATGGTGGACGGATCGCTGGGCCTGCCGAGGAGGTCGATGCGCCACTGCCTCTGTGCCTCCAAATGTGCATAAATTTTGCATGTCCAGGAGTACATAAATTTGCCCATGTGATAGGTCTAAAAATTTTCATAGTCTTGCCATGTGGACTTTTCAAAGATTTATACACTTTTGTCACGCTTTTTTGGGAAAACAAAATGTTTCTTTTATGAATTTGCCATGTGACCAGATATGAAACTTGCCATGCAGTGAACAAATTTCATAAACTTGCTTTGTGACTAGTACTCCAAAAAATGCATTTTTTCATGATATGTACATTTGCCATCGATGGCATTTTTTTTAGTTTATTGGCATGGCAAATTTTAATTTTCTATTTTACCATGGCAGATTTACCTTTATTGACATGGCAAATTTACCTGAATCGCCATGGCAAAATTTAACTATTATTGAGATGGCAAATTTACATTTTCTTGCCATGGCACATTTGCGTTTAACATACATGTCGAAAATTTGCTATGGAAGATTTAATTTAACGGATCATGGCAAATACAGTAATTGGCCATGTCAACTTTTTATCGTCCTGAACATGGTACAATTGTCTATTTTCTATGGGACGATGGCAAATTTATCTTATGCGTCATGGCATATTTTAGTGCATGGACCATGTCAATTTTTCTAAACTGTGTCCACGGAAAATTTATTTCATATATTTTTAATATACATCAACCATTTTACATTTTCTGGTAATGATTTGTGTTATCCTTACATGCACGGCAAATTTCTTTATACAAGCATGGCAATTTTACTTAAAATACCATGGCAAATTTTAATGTCCAGATGCCATGGAAAAATTTTAGCTCATATTTTTTTGCACTGTTTATTCTAGCTTTTTACACGGTAATTTTTGCCTTGGCAATTTTCCGGATATACTTTTTGCCATGGGAAGAAATTTCCCATGTGAGAATCACTATGGCAATTCTACTTTATTTGTTTGCACCATGGTATATTCATTTTTTGAAGCATGGTAAAGTTATTGTTCAAATTTTACTTTGTTGACCAATGACAAAGTTAATTTTTTGGACCCTAAAAAATTCGTACTTTTAGACCATGGCAGAATTTTCATTTTCGATCATGGCAAATGTACTCTTATTAGTCATAATAAAAATACCGTGCTTCATTTTTTTTTGACTGCAAACATTGTGCTTTATTTCTAGTTTTATTTAATTCACAGTAAAAAGGCATGTAGGGCACTGTGAGGACGGTCGCCCCCCAGTCGAACGAAACGTTCGGTCCAAGGAGGCTAGAAATCTGGCGTTCGTTGCTTATCGATGTCCTAGATATAAGACGTTTCGGCAGTTAAAGTCAAACTGCTAAATCATCCAAAAGGTCTTATATTTAGGAACGGATGTAGTGCCCAGTAATTCAAACTCTAGCAAGTACTACACCCTCCGTTTTAGAATATAAGGTGTATTAACTTTCGTGCGAGTCAACCATTTGAAAGTTTGACCGAGATTGTAGAATAGAATAGAAATATCTGCAATACCTAATAGATAAATAATAAAACTACTTTTTATGATGGCTAAAATGATATAAATTTCATATTGTGGATGTTAATATATTTTCTCAAAACTCGGTCGAACATGCACTTGTTTGACTTTTGAAAAAACAAATACACCTCATATAAAAGAACAGAGGGAGTACATCCATAACAATAAAATTTTGCAAGGACCGAACAGCGAGAGAAACGCAGCGAGCATGACGCACCCGTCAAAGTGGACCAGCATGCAGTGACAAACTGAGCCCAAGATGGCCTAAGAGAGGCTTCCTTACCGGCGGGCCGGGATCGAAGCAAACAGTCTCCAAATCCGACGGGCCCGCCAAGAAATTGGTTTGTAAATAAACTTATAACATACCCTAGATTCTCTTCTCTGTCTCTCATCCGCCGTGCCTGACGGCCGCCACAATCGTCCCCAACGCCTCACGCAAAACCGCGGTAACATATTAGCCGTCCCCGACCTCGCCGTGGCCAGTCATGGCCGGATCCTCCCCGCCTAACCGTACCCGAGCTCGCCGTGGCTCGATCTCGCCCGACCAAGTGAGGCGACGGTATGAACCGACCGGCAGAGGGAGGAAGGGAGGTACCTGCGGTGGTGGTGGCGGCGCCCGGCGACCATCTGGATCTGATTCGGCCGCGTCCGGCTCCTATTCAAGGTCAGGTAGATCTGATTCGACCGCGTCCGACACGGAATCCGGGTCAGGTACGCAATCTTGCCTCCGAATTCGACTACAATTGGGGCTCAAGCCCCAAGCACAACAAAAGATCCAGTCTTTAGGGCTCTATATATACTGCTTGCAGACAGAGGGAGCAGCAGATCGAAAAAAAACCAGGATGTCTAAGCGGCTCCAGGGAGAGGAGAAACACGCAAACTGCGCCCGCAAAAGGTCACGACGTTCTGATCAGAAGCACCTCTATCTGGTACTGGATGACTGGAAAGATGGGTTCAGCATTCACAAGATTGAGGCCGACGACGATGACGCGGACCTTGGCTAGCCACCGGTCCTCCGGTTGGTGTCGCCGGCGCCTGGTTTTCCAATGCGCTTTGCGGTCCTGGGCAGCAACATCGTCATCGTCACCAACCCACGCTGTGGCCAGGCTCCCACACTTTTCTATGATACGAAAAGAACAGGACTCGCCGTCGGCCCTCCACTCCCCGGTCCACTGGTAGGTGACTTCCACACCTCCGTGGCCACTGCGGATATGCTGTATGCGCTGAGTTTTCACCATAGGAATCAGCAGCACTCCTTTGAGGTGATGTCTTGGGAATCTCCAAATCCTCATACCATGAGCTGGTCATGGACAAGTGTGCCCTCACCACCCCCGTTCGAGGAGGATGAATGGATCACCTCCTACGCCGTGCACCCTGATGGACGCACCATCTTCATGTCTGGGGTCAACAAGTACAATCTCAAGCGCCGGACCTTCTCTTTCGACACCGGCTACTGCGAGTGGAGGTTTCATGGTGAATGGGCCTTGCCTTTCCAAGGCCAGGGCTACTATGACAAGACGCTGGACGGATGGGTTGGCCTTCACGAGGATGGCTACATCTGCGCCTGCCAAGTCGCCCCCCGCAGCCGCGCAAGTACCATGCAGCCGGAGTGGAAGATTGTCAAGGGGAAGTTGTTCCACAAGGTCCCGGAGAGGAAACGAGCGGCCTCATATGCCACTCTAACATGCATGGGCAATGCCAGATTTTGCCTTGTGGAGTGTGTGGTACGCGAGGAAGTCGAGTATGAGGACGCCTTAGGTGATTGTGATGGTTGCATGCTCCTTATGACCAAGTTTGGCCTCAAGTACTCTCATAATGGAGAGTTGCAAACCATCAATCGCACCACCAACTCCTATGTGTTGTCCAAGCATATCACCGGGTTTTCTCCTGTAGCGTTCTGGATGTAGGAACTAGCTGGCTGGCTTAGCTGTACGCAATGGATACTATGTCTGTTTCGAGTTTCTGGATGTATATTATGATTTGCATCAATAAAAATTACTTCGTGGCAATCTTGTCGAACCAGTTTATCTTTATTTTTACATGTCTGTCCAGAAAACTCCGAGATATCGATAGGTTTCAGGAACTAAAAAACATGCAAATCATACTAAATGTCGATGGCAGAATTCAAATATATTTTTATTTTCAGCATATAAACAGCAAAAGTAGTTCGTCGCTACAGAAAAGAAATGATAAGTTTACAAACCAACTTGGCCGGTAATTGTGTAGGTCTCTTCAGCTTGATACTTTGTTTCTCTCTAGAACAGATATAGTCTGATCATCTCTTTCAGAACAGATCTGAAGATGATATTGCAGCTAGAGGTTCATTGTCTCCACCAACAAAGAATTTTGGTCGGTTTCCATCCACCTATGAAGCATGAGGTGTCTTTAATTAATCTCCTGCTCCAGGAATCCAGGTATGCCTTGCTTGGCGATTTAATTTGCTTGTGCGGCCTGATTCAAAATTAGGTATATCCCTGCTGATTTTGTGTTCAGTTCAATTGCAGAAAAACGGGAAAGTCTAAAGCATCACTTATTTTGGAACATACGGGCTATATGGCACTTCATCTATCTCGTGATATTGTGGCTGACCTAGTTGTTTGTACATCCTTCATGTTGAATTTTTGAGACCATAAGTTGGTTGTATTAGTGGTGTTGGCCTCAAATGGAACAGAAAAAGGCTAATGAACCATCTCCCTAACATTCATTCTACTTTAAATAATTGTACTGTGAGAAATCCTGGATAATTGATTCAGACATCAACCACCAGACCTTATACCATCATTAAATTTGGCCTGACATTTCCAGGCACATACTGTATCGAAGCACTATATATATAACCACACTACTATGTATGTTGTTGAATATTCACTTGAAAATGATAGAGAAGAAACGTGTGTTAGGTGGTGTGTACAAAGATAGATGTATGGATGTGTAGGCTGTCATTTTATTTCTTGGAATTACAGGCATCGGGAAAAATCTAGCCAGTATCGTAGCATATCACCGTAGTAGCTTGCCTAGATTCATATTCACATGTGTGATTGAGTTTATTGTCGTATAGGATTTCAATATACATTCATAAAATTGTGCAAGGCTACCGCACCACATGCACAAAATGGATTTTGTCCGGGGGCTTAGATAGCTCTAGACAACTGTGCAATAGCAAAGACTACTCTGTAACATTTGATGTTGTGACTTAAACTTATGATGTGTTTGGTCCAAGGTTGTTCTGAGTTCCTTGTAGCTCAAAATAATAAACGGATGTATTCGCTCCATCTTTCTTTTCCTTTTTCAGTTTTAAGAGATGGAATATTTGTGTCCCTTGCAAATACTAATGCTTCTCACCCTTAATTACTAGGCGGTTCACTGTATGTATGGTTGATGCTGATTGTATTCTGCTCAGGGTTTGATACTGGCAGATTCTGACTATTCCATGTAATAGTAGGTAATGGGTCTTCCTCGGCGGGGGGCGGCAGCACAATCTCGTCGGACATTGGGTGAAGGGGCTGCTTGTCCTTGTTGTCAACGGTCGGGAGCACCTCCGTGCCAATCTCATTGCTCTCCTCGATATGCACACAATTCATGGAGTCAAGCACAACACAGAGTTCATGGCTAATTGAAGAGCATGTAGTTAAAACGGCATGACTGTCACTCTTCTCCTCCTCTCAATCCCTCCTATATTTACTCACCCTGCCCACGACTACTTACCCGCCCCCTCTCTTCTCTCACTGACAACCTTCCTCCTCCCCATCGCCATGAGCTCTAGCTCCAGCTCCAACGCCAACCCCTTCCCTTGGGGTATTGGTTGGAGGGCCTTCTTCCTCGGGTGGACGGCTGGTGACCGGACCCAGTTCGAGAACACCATGGAGGTGTGCTCGAACTTCGGCTCCATGCCTGAGATGCAGAAGGAAGCTAATGCAGTGCTCATGAAGGCCACTGCAGAAGAGCTGAAGACGTTGGTTCCTGACCCAACGAAGGGCGTGATGGCAGTTGACATCATTCGCCGGGCCATGAATCAGTCCGTCTCCGACGATGCTAAACAGAGGAAGAAGTGGTGCAAGTACAATACCTACTGGGCTCCTGATGACCGTCGTGCCGCAATGTACTGGGAGACGGCTATCGCGCCACCGGCGGTCATCGACGGGGAGCCTAAGGCGGAGGAGGAAGAAGCGGTGCACAATGCTAGTGAGGGCGCCAGAGTCGGGCCGTCGTACCTGGTAGATCGACCTCGACTCTGCCGAGGATGATGACCCACCGGCCCGCACGGCGATGAAGAAGAAGATGAAGGCCAGCGGCTCGACCAGCCGCTCCGCACGCCGTGAGTCGGCGCGACACGTATGAAAGAACAAATTGTTAACATATTTTTTTTCTAGTTAGTGATATTGGCAATCGATAAAAGATGTATGCAAGTAAACCATGACAAAATATATGCTGTGATACAATTGTTAATGAAAAATATAATGGTGCCATTCACATCTTTTTTAACGTCGTTACTAATTAACTAGTGGTCAAGTACTGTACATACAAGTATGATTATTGATTTTCTACAAGAGTATATGCTTTAGACGAAAGGAGTATATAACATGAATAATTTGAGCAAGTCAATTCTTTAATTCTTGCATATGCCATTAATATAATTTTGTTGGCTTCTTTTTTAGATGAATCATGCATTTAGGAGATTAAATGTGATTAAGTATGATTATTGATTTTCTACAAGAGTATATGCTTTAGACGAAAGGAGTATATAACATGAATAATTTGAGCAAGTCAATTCTTTAATTCTTGCATATGCCATTAATATAATTTTGTTGGCTTCTTTTTTAGATGAATCATGCATTTAGGAGATTAAATGTGATTAAGTATGATTATTGATTTTCTACAAGAGTATATGCTTTAGACGAAAGGAGTATATAACATGAATAATTTGAGCAAGTCAATTCTTTAATTCTTGCATATGCCATTAATATAATTTTGTTGGCTTCTTTTTTAGATGAATCATGCATTTAGGAGATTAAATGTGATTAAGTGGATTAATCTCGAACCAAATTAACGAGCTACTCCTATATGCTTTTTAAAAAACGTTAAAAAAAGGTTGTCTAAGCCCAGGTTCGAACTGGGCACCTTTAGTGTGTGAGACTAACGTGATAAGCAACTACACCACCCAGACAAGTTGTTTTTTTAAGCCAGGTGCTGCTATATTACCAACTGACATACACGCCTGTTGCATGCTTAAACGGTTAAACCAAATAATTACGTTGACTAGATTTTACCCCGCGTATTGCTGCAGGAATTTTTAGTACTGTATAGGAGGATTTATAAAGTGAGAAATAGGGAAACTTATGAAAGGAAATATAAACATATGTCTATTTGAACATTTGAATGGTATAAAAAGTCCGACAAATTAATATATTATAGAGTATCTCCATATTTGCATAACCAAAAGAATGCGTTGCCAACATTAAGAGAACTAACATATATTGGGATGAAAATTTTCTCATAACGATTCAAGATAATATTTGTTAGTAAGCATGTAGTACAGTAGTAGGGCTATAGGCACCATACAGTTAAACTAAATTTCAGAGAGAATGCAAGTATGTTAATAATAGTACTTCATATTTCCTTTCATTTGTATATGCAGGTGATTGTTGTGACAACAGTAGAACCCTACAATTTGGGAAGAACAAAAATGTCAATCACACAATTGTATCACTCGAGTAATAGAACAGAACGAACCATAAAATTCAGAATGGAATACCTGAAAATGAACAAATTACCTGAAAATTATATGATATATGTTGTGAACTTGTGATTCTACAAAATAATCTACCGAGAGCAATAATAGTACAAAATACTAAACTAACATGTGTGAGAGGGGGGAGACGGAGAGATGCGGGATTGCAGTTAGGCACAATATAGCTCGTCAGGTGGACGCCTGGGCGTAGTCTTGGACCATCATAGCTCACACGATGACAGGGATCACCGGGCTTCAGGAGAGGTGAAGATAAAGGGAAGGATCACGAGGCTCTGATCCGGCAGTAGTGCTTGGGTCTCTGATGGTGACGATCGACTTGTGAAAGCTTGGCCGGCCGTGGTGCAATACGAAGAGAAAGAGGTAGAGATAGACGAAACATGGGAAGAACCGATTGGTGTTGTTTCCTTTTCATGAGGGAATAGTTGGAGCTTTATTCGTCCAGGGAGATGAATGAACCTTCGGGGGTTCGTTGATTAGATAAGATTAATAGGGTAATAAGACGGCGGTTCAGGAGATGGCCAATAATATTCCTTCAGTTATGGAAAAAAATAGCGCACACACAGCCTAATCCCTTAAAACTCGTGCAGTTATTGTACTCTTTTCATTTTTTTTTAGTCTGCATATAAGATTTGGTCAAAGTCAAACTTTATAAAGTTTGACCAACTTTGTTGAGAAAAATATCAACATCTACAACACTAAAGCTATATGGTATGAAAATTAATTTCATGATGCATCTGACAATATTGATTTCTTATTGTGAATCTTAATATTTTTTTCTATAAACTTAGCCAAAGTTGATAAAGTTTGATTTTGACCAAATCTTATATGCAAGGCTAAAAAGAAATGGAGGGAGTATGTGCCTTCTTTCTCTCGATTCCTCTCCCTAGCATGATCCACATGCACATGAATAGCACAGTCAGATCCTTCTTTCCCGGGCATGCATTGTTATTTGTGTTGTGCCCCTCATCGCTCCGGATCGAGCTTGCCTGCTCCCTCCCTATGCTCTCATCCGTGCTCCCACTTCATCCTACGGCTGTCCTTTTCCTTTTTTTTCTTTTCTAATCTAATAATCCCTTCCCTGATTTTAAGGAGTGGGGCCGGGTCTTATTTGATTTCAATCAAATCAAGCCACGTATGCGGAAGCACGAATGGGCACACACGCGGGGAGCAGGCAAATCTCGTCTTCAATCAAGGCTAGATTTATTCCTGGCAATAGTGTGCATGCTGCATTAATTCTCTAATTTTCCAGCCCTCTAAATACGGACGTGGCTGGATAGAAGTCTAGTGATAGACATTTTTTTTCCTAATTATTTTCTTGCATCTAGGGTGGAAGGATGCATGTCTCATGAGTGGGTGCATGGATGAGGATGAGGAACTGCTGACGTGGTAGGTTGATGACGTGGACAGTATACATGCTAAGAGAATTGCTAGTAGTGGAAATCAACTTCTTAAAAATGTTAGATAAGTTCTTTACAGTGTTATAAAGGCTTACACCTCAATAGCTTCCCTGGATTATTTAACATACCCCCTAGATTTTATTTACTCTGCATATTTGCTTTTTGTCCTAATTTATGCTTCCCCATCCCATAATGTAAGACGTCTTTTGACACTAGTGTAGTGTTAAAAAATATCTTACATTATGGAATGGAGTAGTACTACTTTACAATATACTCCCTTTATTTTTGTATACAAGGCCACAAACTCATATTACAGGTACCAAAATAGAAATTAATGCCTACTTAAGCCAATGTTGCAAGCTAGTCTTTTCTTCTCGCTTGACGTGTTAATTAATGTGTATTTTTCTCTTCAACGCGAAACAAGACAACCCTCTCACTCATCATTGGTTGATTAATGTGGTACATGAAAACCAATCTTCTCACTCCCACATGCATGCAAGCGGTATTAATGTCCTCGATTGCTAGTACGAAGCAAACCTCATCAATTTTACCTCAATTGATATTAGTGACCTTGTATAGATGCAAATTGTAATTTTGATAGTGGCCTTATATACAAAAATGGAGGGAGTAATAAAGTTTGGCCAAGTTTATAGTAAAAATTTATGAACATTTACAATACGGAATCAATGCCAGTAGATTCATCATCGAATATATATTCACATTATATATATATATATTTGTTATTATAAATTTTAATATTATTTTTATAAACTTTCAAACTTATAAAAGTAAAGTTTCACTTAGGACAAAACTAAAATGCAAAGTAGAAAAAAAGATGGAGTACTAGAGTGGTGAGAAACCTAACTGAAACATATGAGTTGCATCATTGCATAAATAACAGATAAAAAATGGACTTTGGAGCTATTTAAATTTGTGCAATGAATATGCCTCTTCTTTCGCAATATAGTGGTCAAACACAAAAAAAAACGACATTCACGTTCCAACATAACATCAATGTTATAAGGGACCATGGTGCCCGTTGCCTAGATGAGGAGAGCTGAGAGGAGGAGGTACGTAAGAATTTTCATCCATTTTCCAATGAATTTCCGCAAAATACATGTGCACGGATCACAACGTAGATACGTGCCCCTGCGAATTCCGCACGCACGTGCCCCTGCGAATTTTCGCAACATCCAAAATCATGCATCATGTGTGCGTCCACGCCTGCTTAGCTAGTAAAATAGACAAATCTACTTTAGAAATACATTAAAAACTAACAACAATGTAGCAAAATAATTGTACTAGTGGACAACACTCAGGTGCTTGCTAACTACTTGCTACTTTATTACTGAATCTGCATGCACAAGAGTTTAATCGATGAGGCCCTCTTAATAATTAACTACGCACTAATTGTTCGACCACCATCGACAGCGATGACTTGGCCGGTGACGAAAGATGCCGCCGGCATGCAGAGGAACGACACCACTGCGGCCACCTCCTCTGGCTCGCCTGCCCGCCGCATCGGAGTCCTCGCCAACTCGGTCTCTTTAATTTCCGGTGGAAGCTGTTCCACGCACAAATGATCAGTTCTCCAAATGATTTGTTTCTTTGAAAAATGACAGTATAAGAGAATCCTACTATATACGTAAAAAGTCATAACTAATTAGGCTAAATGGTTTTGTTTGTGTATTTTTTGAATGTAATTTTAATGAAGACTCGGTCGGTGCCTACACTGTTTAACATGTCACTCTTGGTCGCGCCCGGGGCGACGCAATTCACTCGGATCTTGTTCTGGGCCCATTCGGTAGCAAGGCTCCTTGTAAGCTGGTTAATTCCTCCTGGTATATTAGAGACAAAAAAGAGATGTCAGTCTTATGCCTCACTTGAAAGTTGGATCGAGTCGTGGTTATGAATACCTTCAGTTAGAGCTTCTTTGAGTTTTTATACAAGTAGTTAGATTGGATAGCTAAAAAGTTATAGTGCGATTTCGTCTCGAAAAAACATTGTCGCTTGAGACAAGGAAAGATTCAAATTTTCAAAATAGTCACTTGACTATCGATATCTAGAAATATTGAGATTGGATTGAACACCTAAAATCATGTGTGTGAATTTGCATCGGAAAGTACACCATTCAATTTTTTGGACTCTACAAACATAGAAATGAAAGCATGGTTGTTGTTTCAGACATTTACCTGATCTTTAAAGTACAAATTAAATCACTATTTTCTGAAACCGTCATTATTTGAAAGTTTCAGTTTTAAAATGGGCGCTATAATAATACTCAAATTTCAAAACAGGAAGACCGGAGGGAGTTACCTTTTGTCATACTGTAAATTGCGAGGCCCGGGAACCCAAGTGTGCCCCCAAGGGAGGATATGTTGACAATGCTCCCTCCTCCAGCGATGGAGGCCCCGAGGAGCAAGGGGTGCGCGAGCTGGCTCAGGTGGAAGCACGACTCTAGGTTGGTTGCCATGAGGTGCGAGTACTCCTCCGATGTCCACTCCACGCCCGGCTTGGCTAGAATCTGCGCCGCGTTGTTCACCTGCATATATACAGTAGGAATGATCCAGCGAAAACACTTAGCCCTTTATGTCCAGACCAACCTCTTTGGATTGGGTGGAATTTTAGAGCCCATTTGCAATCTCAATCCGAAGTTCATCAGATTGAACTGGCAAACTCTGGAGATTTCAGGAAGACGACTTACCAGTATGTCGAGCTTGCCGTCGAAGACTTGCTTGGCCGTCTCCACGAGCTGCTCCCTGTGGGCGCGCAGGGAGACGTCGCAGACGGAGACGGTGACCGGGAGCCCCTTGGCCTCCCACCGGCGGCGGCACTCCTCCAGCTCCGCCGCGCTCCGGGAGCACGTGTGCACCCGCGCCCCGTGCCCCGCCAGCTCCTCCACGATCGCGTGGCTGTTCTCCACCCATCGATAAGCACATGAATATATGCATCGATCGGTCGATCAACGACTATAGTGCAGTAAATTGCATCTTCCTACCTAAGCTAGCCGATTAGATTACAGTATGATCACGTACCCGATCCCTTTGCTGCCGCCGGTGACGAGCGCCGTCGCGCCGGCCAGGCTCCACCTCTCCTCCCTGCTCATGCCACCGGCCGCCATCTCTCTCTCTCTCTCTCTCTCTCTCTCTCTCTCTGCGTGTGTGCGCGTGTTCTGGTACTCTGTGCTGTGGAGTGGGCGAGTGGCGGCGTAGGTAGGGAGAGTTACCTCGCTTCACACGTAGCGTAGGCAGTATGTGGCAGTGTGTGGCAGAAACACATGTTCCACGAGCACCGAGCATCATAGTGTCCAGTCGTATTTGCCTACTCCAGACAGTCAAGCCACACTCCAATTTGTAGACCGATCACTGGTTCACGGTGAATGGGAGATGGATTGGCCATTGGCGGTTGACGATGCATGCAAACGGACGCGGTTGGCGTTTTCTCAAGAATAGCTGCCGTTTCGGATGTCGATTCCATTATTACAGCTTTGACCACTGATGACTTATCCTTGCAAAATTATATACTCCAAAGTTTATTGTTACATGTACTTGTCAGAGCTTTTGGCGGAGTTTGAATCATTGCGTCGCTGTAATCTACTCCCTAAAATTGAGTCATCTATTTTGAAACGAAGGGAGTAGATGATAATTATTGCGCGGTTCTCCGTCCCGGTGGTTTGCGGCTGGAGGCTCCGGTGGTGGTGGGCCCTGATGGTGTACTTTGGGTCTGGGAAAACCTTGGCCAGTCTGGCCGGCCCGGTGGCGGCGACGCCTATAGGCGCCGCTTTCCTTCATGAAGGCGCAACTGAGGGTCCAATCTACCCACCCTGATCCCCGACCGGATGAAAAACTTCAATACTTTACGGATCTGGTGGCAGCGGCGCTTTTCGCGTCGTGATGTTTCTGGAGATGTCGTTAGGGGCACTAGGACTTTGTTGGGAGTGCAGAGGATCTACAAGTGGAGGGGATGGGACCAGTGGTAGCAGGTGGTGTTCGCGAAGAAGGAGCAGCGTTGCATCTGACACGTCGACAACTGCGGGTCTCAGCGGCATGGAGCAGCGGGGTCTCGCTGCTGGGCGTGTGTTGATGGACGAGCGCAGGAAGGTGGCGTTGTCTGGCGTCGTGGTGACGTCGACGGCAGCTAGACTGGGCAAGATTGATGCATCAGTACAACTCTAAAGATGGAGTGGTGGTAGTTGGCGGCGGCGACCTCTGAGAGCGCGCCGGACCGGTGTGTTCCCCATACCCAGCAAATGGCTTGGTTGGGGTCTCAGGTCTTAGATGTTAGGCTTGGTTGCGAGGTCTGTTTCGTATTAGGCCCGAACTATCAACATCTCTTCATCAAATGGATATGAGTAGCGACAGATGTTGCCTAAACGGTGACTTCAGACTTACTGTTGTATTTCTTTGTAAGATCTTTTAAAAATAATTAATAAAATGATAGCATGCATCGTCCAGATGCAGAGGCCGTGGGCCTTTCTCCTTTTTTTAAGAAAGCTCTCTTGACGTGCCTTTTAGGAAAAGCTGTCGTTGCGACTTTATTCAAAATGGCATAAAAATTGCATCATTTGTTAGTTGTGCGAATATTACATCAGGTGGTTCATGTTGTTGCCACAGAATAGCACTAAAACTCTTAGAATTACGAGCTAAAAACTGCGCTAACTTGATTGGCTTCTCTAGGTCAGTGATCGAACTTGACAATAGCAAAACCTCTACAAAAGGAAGGATTCTTCTTCATAAACTGCAGCAGCGACACCGATTGAGTCTCCATAGTTATCCATCGTGTCAATAACATCCATACAGTTAGAGTGTACCAAAAGCTTGTTGCATGCTTGCCCTACTAGGATTAGACCGTTTCTCAATGCTATCGGCTCCGTCATCACGCAAGAGAATTCAAATCTATCTGCAATAAATTAAGTTGTGAATTAATATTAGTTTCCTTATTCACGTATGTTATCCCCCTCCCCCCTCCCCAACATCGAGAGGGTTGAACGATCATCTTAAGGATGTTTCTACATGGAAGATTAGCTCTAGCCGATGTTGTCCTTTTGCCTTCTAGATAAGTATACAAGGTGCCACACATGCTTACTCTATGAGTTTATCTTCCATGGGTAGAAATTGAGGCATGTAAGTAAGTAGGCACACAACTTTTGCACATAATAGCAACATGTACTTTATTTGCATGCTAACCTGATATATTCAATCTTTTATGTACCTTGATCTTGGGTAGTACGTCACGTCATACACAAGGGAAACCCTAGGCCCCCGCGTCGTTGAAGGAAATATGCCCTAGAGGCAATAATAAAGTTATTGTTTATTTCCTTATATCATGATAAATGTTTATTATTCATGCTAGAATTGTATTAACAAGAAACATAATACATGTGTGAATACATAGACAAACAGAGTGTCACTAGTATGCCTCTACTTGACTAGCTCGTTGATCAAAGATGGTTATGTTTCCTAACCATAGACATGAGTTGTCATTTGATTAACGGGATCACATCATTAGGAGAATGATGTGATTGACTTGACCCATTCCGTTAGCTTAGCACACGATCGTTTAGTATGTTGCTATTGCTTTCTTCATGACTTATACATGTTCCTATGACTATGAGATTATGCAACTCCCGTTTACTGGAGAAACACTTTGTGTGCCACCAAACGTCACAACGTAACTGGGTGATTATAAAGGTGCTCTATAGGTGTCTCCGAAGGTACTTGTTGGGTTGGCGTATTTCGAGATTAGGATTTGTCACTCCGATTGTCGGAGAGGTATCTCTGGGCCTACTCGGTAATGCACATCACTATAAGCCTTGCAAGCATTGCAACTAATGAGTTAGTTGCGGGATAATGTATTACGGAACGAGTAAAGAGACTTGCCGGTAACGAGATTGAACTAGGTATTGAGATACCGACGATCGAATCTCGGGCAAGTAACATACCGATGACAAAGGGAACAACGTATGTTGTTATGCGGTTTGACCGATAAAGATCTTCGTATAATATGTAGGAGCCAATATGAGCATCCAGGTTCCGCTATTGGTTATTGACCGGAGACGTGTCTCGGTCATGTCTACATAGTTCTCGAACCCGTAGGGTCCGCACGCTTAAAGTTCGATGACGGTTACATTATGAGTTTATGTGTTTTGATGTACCGAAGGAGTTTGGAGTCCCGGATGAGACCGGGGACATGACGAGGAGTCTCGAAATGGTCGAGACGTAAAGATCGATATATTGGATGACTATTCGGACATCGGAAATGTTCCGAGTGATTCGGGTATTTTCAGGAGTATCGGGGAGTTATGGGAATTCGTATTGGGCCTTAATGGGCCATACGGGAAAGGAGAGAAAGGCCTCAAAGGGTGGCCGCACCAACAAATATCTACTTAATGAAGCACAAGTCTGAAACATTTGAAAAGTTCAAAAACTTCAGAGTGAAGTGGAAAATCATCGTGACAAGAAAATAAAGTTTCTACGATCTGATCGCAGAGACAAATAATTGAGTTACGAGTTTGGTCTTCAATTAAAACAATGTGGAATAGTTTCACAAACTCATGCCATCTGGAACACCACAGCATAATGGTGTGTCCGAACGTCATAACCGTACTATTATTGGATATAGTGCAATCTATGATGTTTCTTACCGATTAACCACTACAGTTTTGAGGTTATGCATTAGAGACAGTTACATTCACATTAAAAAGGGCACCATCGAAATCCGTTGAGACGACGCCTTATGAACTGTGGTTTGGCAAGAAACCAAAGTTGCCGTTTCTTAAAGTTTGGGGTTGCAATGCTTATGTGAAAAAGTTTCATCTTGATAAGCTCAAACCCAAGTCGGAGAAGTGCATCTTCATAGGATACCCAAAAGTAACTGTTGGGTACACCTTCTATCACAGATCCGAACGCAAGATATTTGTTGCTGAGAATGGATCCTTTCTAGAGAAAGAGTTTCTCTCGAAAGAAGTGAGTGGGAGAAAAGTAGAACTTGATGAGGTAACTGTACCTGCTCCCTTATTGGAAAGTAGTTCATCACAGAAATCTGTTTCTGTGACTATTACACCAATTAGTGAGGAAGCTAATGATGGTGATCATGTAACTTCAGATCAAGTTACTACCGAACCTCGTAGGTCAACCAGAGTGAGATCCGCACCAGAGTGGTACGGTAATCCTATTCTGGAGGTCATGTTAATTGACCATGACGAACCTACGAACTATGAGGAAGCGATGATGAGTCCAGATTCCACGAAATGGCTTGAGGCCATGAAATCTGAGATGGGATCCATGTATGAGAACAAAGTGTGGAGTTTAGTTGACTTGCCCGATGATCGGCAAGCCATAGAAAATAAATGGATCTTCAAGAGGAAGACGGACGCAGATAGTAGTGTTACTATATACAAAGCTAGACTTGTCGAAAAAGGTTTTTGACAAAGTTCAAGGTGTTGACTATGATGATATTTTCTCACTTGTAGCGATGCTTAAGTCTGTCCGAATCATGTTAACAAATTGCCGCATTTTATGAAATCCAGCAAATGGATAAACAAAACTGCATTCCTTAAAAGATTTATTAAAGAAGGTTTTGTCAATCCTAAAGGTGCTAACAAAATATGCAAGCTCCAGCGATCCATCAATGGACTGGTGCAAGCATCTCGGAGT
The DNA here is from genome assembly GCF_003073215.2 of Triticum urartu. Taxonomy (NCBI): domain Eukaryota; kingdom Viridiplantae; phylum Streptophyta; class Magnoliopsida; order Poales; family Poaceae; genus Triticum; species Triticum urartu. The sequence continues at coordinate 640,093,312 of NC_053024.1, forward strand.
TAGAATATACGCTTTGATAAGTTGATCAAAGCATATAGTTTTATACAGACTTACGGTGAAGCCTGTATTATTCAAGAAAGTGAGTGGGAGCACTACATCATTTCTGATAAATATATGTAAATGACATATTGTTGATCGAAAATAATGCAGAATTATTCTGCAAAGCATAAAGGAGTGTTTGAAAGGAGTTTTTCAAAAAAGACCTCGGTGAAGATGCTTACATATTGAGCATCAAGATCTATAGAGATAGATCAAGACGCTTGATAAGTATTTCAATGAGTACATACTTTGACAAGATTTTGAAGTAGTTCAAAATGGAACAGTCAAAGAAAGAGTTCTTGCCTGTGTTACAAGGTGTGAAGTTGAGTAAGACTCAAAACCCAACCACGGCAGAAGATAGAGAGAGAATGAAAGTCATTCCCTATGCCTCAGCCATAGGTTATATAAAGTATGCCATGCTGTGTACCAGACCTATTGTATACCCTGCCCTGAGTTTGGCAAAGGAGTACAATAGTGATCTAGGAGTAGATCACTGGACATTGGTCAAAATTATCCTTAGTGGTATAAGGATATGTTTCTCGATTATGGAAGTGACAAAAGGTTCGTCATAAAGGGTTACGTTGATGCAAATTTTGACACTGATCCAGATGACTCTGAATCTCAATCTAGATACATATTGAAAGTGGGAGCAATTAGCTAGAGTAGCTCTGTGCAGAGCATTGTTGACATAGAAATTTGCAAAATACTGTTGGGTTTCGTAGTAATTTCAAAAAATTTCCTACGCACACGCAAGATCATGTGATGCATAGCAACGAGGGGGAGAGTGTTGTCTACGTACCCAACGCAGACCGACTGCGGAAGCGATGACACGACGTAGAGGAAGTAGTCGTACGTCTTTACGATCCAACCGATCAAGCACCGAAACTACGGCACCTCCGAGTTCGAGCACACGTTCAGCTCGATGACGATCCCCGGACTCCGATCCAGCAAAGTGTTGGGGAAGAGTTTCGTCAGCACGACGGCGTGGTGACGATCTTGATGTACTACAGCAGCAGGGCTTCGCCTAAACTCCGCTACAGTATTATCGAGGAATATGGTGGCAGGGGGCACCGCACACGGCTAAGGAATAGATCACGTGGATCAACTTGTGTGTTCTAGGGTGCCTCTACCTCAGTATATAAAGGAGCCAAGGGGGGAGGGGGCGCCAGCCAGGGAGAGAGGCGCAGGAGGAGTCCTACTCCTTCCGGGAGTAGGACTCCCCCCCCAATCCTATTCCAACTAGGATTCCCAAGGGGGGAAAGAGAGAGAGGGGGGCCGGCCACCTTCTCCTAGTCCTAATAGGACTAGGGGAGGGGGAAGTGGCGCAGCCACCTTGGCCTGCCCCTTTCTCCTTTCCACTAAGGCCCATGAAGGCCCATATGGCTCCCGGGGGGTTCCGGTAACCTCCCGGTAACCCGGTAAAATCCCGATTTCACCCGGAACACTTCCGATGTCCAAACATAGGCTTCCAATATATCAATCTTTACGTCTCGACCATTTCGAGACTCCTCGTCATGTCCGTGATCACATCCGGGACTCCGAACAACCTTCGGTACATCAAAATGCCATAAACTCATAATATAACTATCATCGTAACCTTAAGCGTGCGGACCCTACGGGTTCGAGAACAATGTAGACATGACCGAGAAACGTCTCCGGTCAATAACCAATAGCGGGACCTAGATGCCCATATTGGCTCCTACATATTCTACGAAGATCTTTATTGGTCAGACCGCATAACAACATATGTTGTTCCCTTTGTCATCGGTATGTTACTTGCCCGAGATTCGATCGTCGGTATCCAATACCTAGTTCAATCTCGTTACCGGCAAGTCTCTTTACTCGTTCTGTAATACATCATCTCGCAACTAACTCATTAGTTGCAATGCTTGCAAGGCTTATGTGATGTGCATTACCGAGAGGGCCCAGAGATACCTCTCCGACAATCGGAGTGACAAAACCTAATCTCGAAATACGCCAACCCAACATGTACCTTTGGAGACACCTGTAGTACTCCTTTATAATCACCCAGTTACGTTGTGACGTTTGGTAGTACCCAAAGTGTTCCTCCGGTAAACGGGAGTTGCATAATCTCATAGTTATAGGAACATGTATAAGTCATGATTCTAACACCCATGGATTTGGTGCTGATCATGTTTTGCTCGTGGAAGAGGCTTAGTCAACGGGTCTGCAAACATTCAGATCCGTATGTATCTTGCAAATCTCTATGTCTCCCACCTGGACTAGATCCCGGATGGAATTGAAGCGTCTCTTGATGTGCTTGGTTCTCTTGTGAAATCTGGATTCCTTTGCCAAGGCAATTGCACCAGTATTGTCACAAAAGATTTTCATTGGACCCGGATGCACTAGGTATGACACCTAGATCGGATATGAACTCCTTCATCCAGACTCCTTCATTTGCTGCTTCCGAAGCAGCTATGTACTCCGCTTCACATGTAGATCCCGCTACGACGCTTTGTTTAGAACTGCACCAACTGACAGCTCCACCGTTTAATGTAAACACGTATCCGGTTTGCGATTTAGAATCGTCCGGATCAGTGTCAAAGCTTGCATCAACGTAACCTTTTACGGTGAGCTCTTTGTCACCTCCATAACGAAGAAACATATCCTTAGTCCTTTTCAGGTATTTCAGGATGTTCTTGACCGCTGTCCAGTGATCCACTCCTGGATTACTTTGGTACCTCCCTGCTAAACTATAGCAAGGCACACATCAGGTCTGGTACACAACATTGCATACATGATAGAGCCTATGGCTGAAGCATAGGGAACATCTTTCATATTCTCTCTATCTTCTGCAGTGGTCGGGCATTGAGTCTTACTCAACTTCACACCTTGTAACACAGGCAAGAATCCTTTCTTTGCTTGATCCATTTTGAACTTCTTCAAAATTTGTCAAGGTATGTGCTTTGTGAAAGTCCAATTAAGCGTCTTGATCTATCTCTATAGATCTTAATGCCTAATATGTAAGCAGCTTCACCGAGGTCTTTCATTGAAAAACTTTTATTCAAGTATCCCTTTATGCTATCCAGAAATTCTATATCATTTCCAATTAGCAATATGTCATCCACATATAATATCAGAAATGCTACAGAGCTCCCACTCACTTTCTTGTAATACAGGCTTCTCCAAAAGTGTATAAAACCATATGCTTTGATCACACTATTCAAAACGTTTATTCCAACTCCGAGAGGCTTGCACCAGTCCATAAATGGATCGCTGGAGCTTGCACACTTTGTTAGCTACCTTTGGATCGATAAAACCTTCATGTTGCATCATATACTCTTCTTCCAGAAATCCATTCAGGAATGCAGTCTTTACATCCATTTGCCAAATTTCATAATCATAAAATGCGGCAATTGCTAACATGATTCGGACGGACTTAAGCATCGCTACTGGTGAGAAGGTCTCATCGTAGTCAATCTCCTTGAACTTGTCAAAAACCTTTTGCGCACAAGTCGAGCTTTGTAGACAGTAACATTACCATCAGCGTAGTCTTCTTCTTGAAGATCCATTATTTTCATGCTTGCCGATCATCGGGCAAGTCAACCAAAGTCCACACTTTGTTCTCATACATGGATCCCATCTCAGATTTCATGGCCTTCAAGCCATTTTGCGGAATCTTGGGCTCACCCATCGCTTCTTCATAGTTCCGTAGGTTCATCATGTCTAGTAACATGACTTCCAGAACAGGAATTAACCGTACCACTCTGGTGCGGATCTTTACTCTGGTTGATCTATGAGGTTCAGTAGTAACTTGATCTGAAGTTTCATGATCATCATCATTGTTTCCTCACTAATTGGTGTAGGTGTCACATGAAACCGGTTTTCTGTGATGTACTACTTTCCAATAAGGGAGCAGGTACAGTTACCTCATCAAGTTTTCTACTTTCCTCCCACTCACTTCTTTCGAGAGAAACTCCTTCTCTAGAAAGGATCCATTCTTAGCAACGAATTTCTTGCCTTCGGATCTGTGATAGAAGGTGTACCCAACAGTTTCCTTTGGGTATTCTATGAAGACACATTTCTCCGATTTGGGTTCGAGCTTATCAGGTTGAAGCTTTTTCACATAAGCATGGCAGCCCCAAACTTTAAGAAATGACAACTTTGGTTTCTTGCCAAACCACAGTTCATAAGGCGTCATCTCAACGGATTTTGATGGTGCCCTATTTAACGTGAATGCAGCCGTCTCTAGAGCATAACCCCAAAACGATAGCGGTAAATCAGTAAGAGACATCATAGATCGCACCATATCTAGTAAAGTACGATTACGACGTTCGGACACACCATTACGCTGTGGTGTTCCAGGTGGCGTGAGTTGTGAAAATATTCCGCAGTTTTTCAAATGTACACCAAACTCGTAACTCAAATATTCTCCTCCACGATCAGATCGTAGAAACTTTATTTTCTTGTTACGATGATTTTCAACTTCACTCTGAAATTCTTTGAACTTTTCAAAATGTTTCAGACTTATGTTTCATTAAGTAGAATACCATATCTGCTTAAATCATCTGTGAAGGTGAGAAATACGATATCCGCGAGCCTCATTCATTCGGACCACATACATCGGTATGTATGATTTCCAAAATCTGTTGCTCTCTCCATAGTTACCGGAGAATGGTAGTTTTAGTCATCTTGCCCATGAGGCAGGTTCGCAAGTACCAAGTGATTCATAATCAAGTGGTTCCAAAGTCCATCAGTATGGAGTTTCTTCATGCGCTTTACACCGATATGACCTAAAACGACAGGTGCCACAAATAAGTTGCACTATCATTATCAACTCTGCATCTTTTGGTTTCAACATTATGAATATGTGTATCACTACTATCGAGATTCAACAAAAATAGACCACTCTTCAAGTGTGCATGACCATAAAAGATATTACTCATATAAATAGAACAACCATTATTCTCGGATTTAAATGAATAACCGCCTCGCATCAAACAAGATCCAGATATAATGTTCATGCTCAACGTTGGCACCAAATAACAATTATTTAGGTCTAAAAACTAATCCCGAAGGTATATGTAGACGTAGCGTGCCGATGGCGATCACATCGACTTTGGAACCATTTCCCACGCGCATCGTCACCTCGTCCTTAGCCAGTCTTTGCTTAATCCGTAGTCCCTGTTTCGAGTTGCAAATATTAGCAACAGACCCGGTATCAAATACCCAGCTGCTACTGTGAGCTCTCATAAGGTACATATCAATAACATGTATATCACATATACCTTTGTTCACCTTACCATCCTTCTTATCTGCTAAATACTTGGGGCAGTTCCGCTTCTAGTGACCGGTCTCCTTGCAGTAGAAGCACTCGGTCTCAGGCTTAGGTCCAGACTTGGGTTTCTTCTCTTGAGCAGCAACTTGTTTGTTGTTCTTCTTGAAGTTCCCCTTCTTCTTTCCCTTTGCCCTTTTTCTTTGAAACTAGTCTTTTGACCATCAACACTTGATGCTCCTTCTTGATTTCTACCTCCGCAGCTTTTAGCATTGCGAAGAGCTCGGGAATTGTCTTTTCATCCCTTTGCATATTATAGTTCATCACGAAGCTCTTGTAGCTTGGTGGCAGTGATTGGAGAATTCTGTCAATGACGCTATCATCCAGAAGATTAACTCCAGTTGAATCAAGTGATTGTTATACCCAGACATTTTGAGTATATGCTCACTGACAGAACTATTCTCCTCCATCTTGCAGATAGAACTTATTGGAGACTTCATATCTCTCAATCCGGGCATTTGCTTGAAATATTAACTTCAACTCCTGGAACATCTCATATGCTCCATGACGTTCAAAACGTCGTTGAATCCCGGTTCTAAGCCGTAAAGCATGGCACACTGAACTATCGAGTAGTCATCAGCTTTGCTTCTGCCAGACGTTCATAACATCTGGTGTTGCTCCTGCAGTGCAGGCCTGGCACCAGCGGTGCTTCAGGACGTAATTCTTCTGTGCAGCAATGAGGATAATCCTCAAGTTACGGACCCAGTCCGTGTAATTGCTACCATCATCTTTCAACTTTGCTTTCTCAAGGAACGCATTAAAATTCAACGGAACAACAGCACGAGCCATCTATCTACAACAACATAGACAAGCAAAATACTATCAGGTACTAAGTTCATGATAAATTTAAGTTCAATTAATCATATTACTTAGAACCCCACTTAGATAGACATCCCTCTAATCCTTCTAAGTGATCACGTGATCCCCAAATCAACTAAACCATAACCGATCATCACGTGAAATGGAGTAGTTTTCAATGGTGAACATCACTATGTTGATCATATCTACTATATGATTCACGCTCGACCTTTCAGTCTCAGTGTTCCGAGGCCATATCTGCATATGCTAGGCTCGTCAAGTTTAACCTGAGTATTCTGCGTGTGCAAAACTGGCTTGCACCCGTTGTAGATGGACGTAGAGCTTATCACCCGATCATCACGTGGTGTCTAGGCACGACGAACTTTGGCAACGGTGCATACTCAGGGAGAACACTTTTCATCTTGAAATTTAGTGAGAGATCATCTTATAATGCTACCGTCAACAAAGCAGATAAGATGCATAAAGATAAACATCACATGCAATCAATATAAGTGATATGATATGGCCATCATCATCTTGTGCTGTGTGATCTCCATCTCCGAAGCACCGTCATGATCACCATCGTCACCCGGCGCGACACCTTGATCTCCATCGTAGCATCGTTGTCGTCTCGCCAATTTATGCTCCACGACTATCACTACCGTTTAGTATAAAGTAAAGCATTACATCGGATTGCATTGCATACAATAAAGCGACAACCATATGGCTCCTGCCAGTTGCCGATAACTCGGTTACAAAACATGATCATCTCATACAATAAAATTCAGCATCATGCCTTGACCATATCACATCACAACATGCCCTGCAAAAACAAGTTAGACGTCCTCTACTTTGTTGTTGCATGTTTTACGTGGCTGCTACGGGCTTAAGTAAGAACCAATCTCACCTACGCATCAAAACCACAACGATAGTTTGTCAAATAGACTCCGTTTTAACCTTCGCAAGGACCGGGCGTAGCCATACTTGGTTCAACTAAAGTTGGAGAGACAGTCGCCCGCAAGCCACCTGTGTGCAAAGCACGTCGGGAGAACCGGTCTCGCGTAAGCGTACGCGTAATGTTGGTCCGGGTCGTCTCGTCCAACAATACCGCCGAACCAAAGTATGACATGCTGGTAGGCAGTATGACTTGTATCGTCCACAACTCACTTGTGTTCTACTCGTGCATATAACATCAACATAAATAACCTAGGCTCGGATGCCACTATTGGGTTTCGTAGTAATTTCAAAATTTCCTACGCTCACGCAAGATCATGTGATGCATAGCAACGAGGGGGAGAGTGTTGTCTACGTACCCAACGCAGACCGACTGCGGAAGCGATGACACGACATAGAAGAAGTAGTCGTACGTCTTCACGATCTAACCGATCAAGCACCGAAACTACGGCACCTCCGAGTTCGAGCACACGTTCAGCTCGATGACGATCCCCGGACTCCGATCCAGCAAAGTATCGGGGAAGAGTTCCGTCAGCACGACGGCGTGGTGACGATCTTGATGCACACAGCAGCAGGGCTTCGCCTAAACTCCGCTACAGTATTATCGAGGAATATGGTGGCAGGGGCACCGCACACGGCTAAGGAATAGATCACGGGATCAACTTGTGTGTTCTAGGGTGCCTCTACCTCAGTATATAAAGGAGCCAAGGGGGGGGCGCCGGCCAGGGAGGGGGGCGCAGGAGGAGTCCTACTCCCTTCCGGGAGTAGGATTCCCCCCCAATCCTATTGGAATAGGATTCCAGGGGGAAAAGAGAGAGAGGGGGCCGGCCACCTCTCCTAGTCCTAATAGGACTAGGGGAAGGGGAGGCGCGCAGCCCATGTAGGGCTGCCTCTTCTCTTTTCCACTAAGGCCCATCATGGCCCATTTAGCTCCCGGGGGGTTCCGGTAACCTTCCCGGTACTCCGGTAAAATCCCGATTTCACCCGGAACACTTCCGATATCCAAACATAGGCTTCCAATATATCAATCTTTACGTCTCGACCATTTCGAGACTCCTCGTCATGTCGTGATCACATCGGGACTCCGAACAACCTTCGGTACATCAAAATGCATAACTCATAATATAACTGTCATCGTAACCTTAAGCGTGCGGACCCTACGGGTTCGAGAACAATGTAGACATGTAGACATGACCGAGACACGTCTCGTAATAACCAATAGCGGGACCTGGATGCCCATATTGGCTCCTACATATTCTACGGAGATCTTTATCGGTCAGACCGCATAACAACATACGTTGTTCCCTTTGTCATCGGTATGTTACTTGCCCGAGATTCGATCGTCGGTATCCAATACCTAGTTCAATCTCGTTACCGGCAAGTCTCTTTACTCGTTCCGTAATACATCATCTCACAACTAACATATTAGTTATAATGCTTGCAAGGCTTATGTGATGTGTATTACCGAGAGGGCCCAGAGATACCTCTCCGACAATCGGAGTGACAAATCCTAATCTCGAAATACGCCAACCCAACATCTACCTTTGGAGACACCTGTAATGCTCCTTTATAATCACCCAGTTACGTTGTGACGTTTGGTAGCACCCAAAGTGTTCCTCCGGTAAACGGGAGTTGCATAATCTCATAGTCATAGGAACATGTATAAGTCATGAAGAAAGCAATAGCAACATACTAAACGATCGGGTGCTAAGCTAATGGAATGGGTCATGTCAATCAGATCATTCAACTAATGATGTGACCTCGTTAATCAAAAATAACAACTCATTGTTCATGGTTAGGAAACATAACCATCTTTGATTAACGAGCTAGTCAAGTAGAGGCATACCAGTGACACTTTGTTTGTCTATGTATTCACACATGTATTATGTTTCCGGTTAATACAATTCTAGCATGAATAATAAACATTTATCATGATTATAAGGAAATAAATAATAACTTTATTATTGCCTCTAGGGCATATTTCCTTCAAATACTTACGGATCTGAATGTGGCAGACCCGTTGACTAAATTTCTCTCACAAGCAAAACATGATCACACCTCAGTACTCTTTGGGTGTTAACCACATAGCAATGTTAACTAGATTATTGACTCTAATAAACCCTTTGGGTGTTGGTCACATGTCGATGTGAACTATGGGTGTTAATCACATGGTGATGTGAACTATTGGTATTAAATCACATGCCGATGTGAACTAGATTATTGATTCTAGTGCAAGTGGGAGACTGAAGGAAATATGCCCTAGAGGCAATAATAAAGTTATTATTTATTTCCTTATATCATGATAAATGTTTATTATTCATGCTAGAATTGTATTAACCGGAAACATAATACATGTGTGAATACATAGACAAACAGAGTGTCACTAGTATGCCTTTACTTGACTAGCTCGTTGATCAAAGATGGTTATGTTTCCTAACCATAGACATGAGTTGTCATTTGATTAACGGGATCACATCATTAGGAGAATGATGTGATTGACTTGACCCATTCCGTTAGCTTAGCACACGATCGTTTAGTATGCTGCTATTGCTTTCTTCATGACTTATACATGTTCCTATGACTATGAGATTATGCAACTCCCGTTTACCGGAGAAACACTTTGTGTGCCACCAAACGTCACAACATAACTGGGTGATTATAAAGGTGCTCTACAGGTGTCTCCGAAGGTACTTGTTGGGTTGACGTATTTCGAGATTATGATTTGTCACTCCGATTGTCGGAGAGGTATCTCTGGGCCCACTCGGTAATGCACATCACTATAAGCCTTGCAACTAATGAGTTAGTTGCGGGATAATGTATTACGGAATGAGTAAAGAGACTTCCCGGTAACGAGATTGAACTAGGTATTGAGATACCGACGATCGAATCTCGGGCAAGTAACATACCGATGACAAAGGGAACAACGTATGTTGTTATGCGGTTTGACCCATACAGATCTTCGTAGAATATGTAGGAGCCAATATGAGCATCCATGTTCCGCTATTGGTTATTGACCGGAGACGTGTCTCGGTCATGTCTACATAGTTCTCGAACCCGTAGGGTCCGCACGCTTAAAGTTCGATGATGGTTATATTATGAGTTTATGTGTTTTGATGTACCGAAGGAGTTCGGTGTCCCGGATGAGATCGGGGACATGACGAGGAGTCTCGAAATGGTCGAGACGTAAAGATCGATATATTGGACGACTATATTCGGACATCGGAAAGGTTCCGAGTGATTCGGGTATTTTCAGAAGTACCAGGGAGTTACGGGAATTCGTATTGGGCCTTAATGGGCCATACGGGAAAGAAGAGAAAGGCCTCAAAGGGGGGCCGCACCCCTCCCCATGGGCTGGTCCGAATTGGACTAGGGAGGGGGCGCCCCCTTCCTTCCTTCTCCTTTTCCCTTCCCTTTCCTTCTCTCCTACTCCTACTACTTCGAAGGGATTCTAGTTCTACTAGGAAAGGGGGAATCCTACTCCCGGTGGGAGTAGGACTCCCCTAGGGCGTGCCATAGAGAGGGCCGGCCCCTCCCCTCCTCTACTCCTTTATATACATGGCCAGGGGGCACCCCATAGACACAACAATTGATCTCTTAATCTCTTAGCCATGTGCGGTGTCCCCCTCCATCATAATCCACCTCGATCATAACGTAGCGGTGTTTAGGCGAAGCCCTGCGTTGGTAGAACATCATCATCGTCACCACGCCGTCGTGCTGACGAAACTCTCCCTCAACACTCGGCTGGATCAGAGTTCGAGGGACGTCATCGAGTTGAACGTGTGCAGAACTCGGAGGTGCCGTGCGTTCGGTACTTGATCGGTCATATTGGGGCACGCGCCTCCTTCCCCACGATGGGGATTGGCATGGAATGCTGGTGTGCGCCATTTATGGCCGCCGGGTGGCGTGATGACGAAGAGCATGGAGCTCGATCTTGGGTTTGCCCTTCGACCTGATTTGAAGATGGCGGTCCTCTCCCTCATTCATCGGTCTTCCCTACCGGCCTGGGATGCTCGCGACCTCCTGTTTGTCCGAATCCGGTTGTTGGTTTGGGCATTGGTGTTGGGGGATTTGAATCAGACGAAATCATTAGATATTTTATTTTCGTCGTTGCGCGTAATTCTTTAGCATGGTGGTAGTAATAATTTAAATCTTTTGGGCGACTGGGTGCTCCTACAGTAAGGGCATAGGAAGCTTTTATGCATTGGATGGTCTTGTGGCAAGGACAGCGTTTAAGCTTTCCCATGGAGAATTTTTCTTTTTTTTTGGCATGACAATTCAAAGATTTGTCCTTGATTATATGCCTCTTTATGGTTTAATAGTTATGTGAACCATATATATGTAGGTGCGTATCCGGGGCAAAATTGAATACCCCTGTTAAGATCCAATAGTTGTGTTCAATTGTGCCATGGTTAATTACCTTTTAAGTTTAGGGAAAAAGAATTAATTATATGTATTATACCAAAGATCAATAATTAAGAGGCTTCACTCTATGTGATGAATATCACCACTATATGGTGCTCTATATCGGTTCGGTTCCAAAATGTACACATCTTTATAACTTGTACAACAAAAGTACACAAGGCACAATAACGGCAATGCCAGCATCCAAGATCATGCATCATGGGTGCGGCCACGCTTGCTTGGCTAGTTAAATACGCAAATCTACTTTAGAAATACAATAAAAACTAAAAACAAATCAAAAATGTAGCAAAATAATTATACTAGCGGACAACACTCAGGTCCTTGCTAACTCCTCCTTTTGTCTCATAATATAAGAACGTTTTTCAAGCTAACGGGACGGAGGTAGTACTCACCGGCTACTTTATAAATTGATCAACATGCACACGATTTTATCGGTGAGGTGCCGTTAATTAACTAGGCACTAATTGTTCGACCACCATCGACGGTGATGACCTGCCCAGTGACGAAGGATGCCGCTGGCATGCAGAGGAATGACACCACTGCAGCCACGTCCTCTGGCTCACCTACCCGCCGCATCGGAACCTTCGCCAACTCCTTCTCTAAAATGTCGGGTGCGACCTGTTCCACACACAAATGATCAGTTCTCCAAATTATTAGTTTCTTAGAAAAACCGATACTAAAGAGTTGTGTAGTAGGATTCTGCGAACTCGTCGTCTCTAATCACCAATACTACCTCCGTCTAGATGAATAAGTCATTCGCGTAGTTCTAAATCATCGATTTGAGAAATTAAATATGTGTTATATGTAACAAAAAATATATATTTAGAAACTACATCCGTGTAGAAATCTAGTGATATACTTTTCATGACATACAACATATATTTAATTTCTCAAACCGATGACCTAGAACTATGCGAATGACTTATTAACTTAGACGGAGGTAGTACTATACACGTAAAAAGGTCATAACTCATAACTAATTTGGTTAAATAGTTCTGATTGTGTATTTTCTTTAATGTACTTTTAAAAAGACACGGCTGGTGCATACACTGTTTAACATGTCACTCTTGGTCACGCCCGGGGCAACGCAATTCACTCGAACTTTGTTCTGGGCCCACTCGGTAGCAAGGCTCCGCGTGAGCTGGTTGATCCCTCCTGCATGTCAGGCGGTAAAATTAGAGGCAAAAAACATATGTGAGTTTTATGCCTAAGTTGAAATTTGGATCAAGTTGTGGTTATGGCGATGAGCACCTTCAATTAGAGCTTCTTTGAGTATTTATTTTCACAAATAGTTAGATTGGATAGTTAAAATGTTGTAGTGCGGTCGTCTCGAAAGAACATCATCGTATGAGGCATGCAAAGACTCAAATTTTCAAAATAATCAATTGACTGTTGGTATCTAGAAATATTGAGATTGAACACCTAAAATCATGCATGTGAATTTGTATCGAGAAATACAACATTCATTTTTTGGACCTTACAAATATATTAAATGAAAACATGACCTCTGTTTTGGACATTGACAGGATCTTTAAAGTACGAATTAACCCACTATTTTTTAAACTGTCATCATTTCAAAGTTTCATTTTTAACATGGATGGATGATGTAATTTTGAAGTATCCCTCCGACTATTTATCGAGATAATAATAGTACTGGAATTTCAGAAGTAGGAAAACTGGAGGGAATAGCGCATACTACCTTTTGTGATACCGTAAAGTGCGTAGCCCGGGAACCCAAGCGTGCCCCCAATGGAGGATATGTTGACGATGCTACCTCCTCCGGCGATGGAGGCCCCGAGGAGCAAGGGGTGCGTGAGCTTGCTGAGGTGGAAGCACGGCTCTAGGTTGGTCGACATGAGGTGCGTGTACTCCTCCGATGTGCACTCCACGGCCGCCTTGGCAAGAGCCTGCGCCGCGTTGTTCACCTGAATATGTACAGTAGGAATGGTCAGCCCCGTAAAGTGTAAAACCTATATGAACCTCTTTGGATTGGGTGGAATTTTAGAGCCCAATTGCAGTCTCTGGACGGCTGGCCTGATCTCAATCTAAACTTAATCAGGTTGAACATACGAACTCTGGAGATTTTAGACTAGTCATGGGTAGTAAGATTAGCATATGTTACTACTCTATATTACTATCTTGGAGTAACATATGTGTGGTGTCATGTAACATTTTATTTATTAGGTTGTAGACTCATCTTGTCTTAGTATATTTGATGTTGCAGTAACTAACTATGTTATTACATACTTATATTTTCTCATTAATTACTCGTCACATTCTCCATCTATTTTGCCTAGAGATATGTGATTTTACCATCTATCTATGTTACTCCTATTGTAAGTACTCTCAGAAAGAGGGCCAAGTACAAGTCCATGTAGTTATTATTAGTTACCAGTATGTCGAGCTTGGCGTCGAAGACTTGCTTGACCGTCTCCACGAGCTGCTCCCTCTGTGCGCGCAGGGAGACGTCGCAGACGGAGACGGTGACCGGGAGGCCCCTGGCCTCCCACCGGCGGCGGCACTCCTCCAGCTCCGCCGCGCTCCGGGCGCACGTGTGTACCCGCGCCCCGTGCCCCGCCAGCTCCTCCACGATCGCGTGGCTGCGTTGCATCGATCGACACCATGATGCACAGAAGCACATGAGTATACGTGTACATAGCATGTGTGTACGTAAGAAGGTTATATAGAATTGCGCACCCGATCCCTTTGCTGCCGCCGGTGACGAGCGCCGTCGCGCCGGCCAGGCTCCACCTCGCCTCCCTGCTCATGCCACCGGCCGCCATCTCTCTCTCTCTCTCTCTCTCTCTCAGGTGCGGGTGCGGGTGCGTGTGCGTGTGCGCGTGTTCTGATACCTTGTGTCGTGGGGTAGCAAGAAGATATCCTCGTAAGTCGACTAGGGCCGTACGTAGCGAGAGTGCACTCGCCCCACACGTAACGTAGATCCCTGTGTGTGGCTGTCTGGCTGAGACGCATGTTCCACAAGCAGAGCAGAGTGTCCAGTCGTACGTACGTATTTGCCTACTGTACGCACGCCACAAGGCCCACAACCACACACTGGCACGCACTGCGGCACTGGTACCTAGTACCTCGCAGAACGCAGAGGATAACACGATAAGTCCAGGCAGTGTACGCGTCGTCCTATCACGTTCACATCACGCTCCATTTTCTTTTTTTGAGGGGCACATCACGCTCCATTTTGGAGCTGCACTTAAGCCACCAATGCGTTGTTGTCATATATGTGGGCCGGGCCACATCGTCAGGCAGCGAAGTACTAGCTCTCTACAGGATTGTCTCAAAAACAAAAACAAAAAAGCTCTGTACGCGTCAGGCAGTGAACTCATCTTGTCGTTTTTTTCCCACGAGCTTCTCGAATGTTCAACCTTCATCAAATTTTCCACCGGCATCATGCACATGAGCATCTTGCAAAAAAAGTTCTTTTTTGAAATTTATTTACTACTCCCTTCGTCCCAAAATCCTTGTTTGTCTAAACTAGTAGTGAACTCGTCTTCGGATTTTTGCCGTGAGCTTCTGGAGTGTCCAAACTTCACAAAAAAAAGGTTTTTTCTTTTTCTTTTTGAATTTGTTTATTACAACTCCATTTGTCTCAAAATTTTTGTCTTAGATTTGGCTAAATGCGAATGTGTCTAGCCACATGTTTAAGTGTTAGATCCTTCCATATCGAGATAAATCTAAGATACGATTTTGGGATGGAGGTAATATTTCAAATGATTTTACTGTTCACACCCGGGCTCATATGAGCCCGGGTGCAGAATAGCCGCATCCTTAGACTGATCATGTTCATGTTAAGCTAACATTCAAAATCAAAAATTATTTTATTATTATCTACATGCTTGGAGATGATCAGACATTAAACTTAGGGACGCTGATATGTTCTAGGCATATTTATTAAAAAATTGTTTCCTGTTACAATCATACTATATTGTATAGTTTGGCACCACCTTTTATTATTATTTTGACTAACCTATTAATTCATTGTCGAATGAAGTTTTAGTTTTTTGTTGCTTTCAAACTTTTTAGAAAAACAATTTTCAGGAGAGCAAAAATATCAGAAAAAATATGTCGGTGATTGTCAAGTCCAAAAGGTACAAGGAAGCACCAGAGGGCTGGATGGTGATGCCCGTGAGCCCCACGTGCCCCTAGCTCGCGGCTAGGGGTGCGAGCCAGGGCTGCATGGGTCTCATAAGCACCCTTCCACCACCTATTGACGCCCCTGGTTTTATATTGGCCCAAAACCCTATGTCATATTTATCAAGGAATTTTTCTGCCACCGAACCTCTCTATTCTGCAGGCTCTAATCGATCTACAAATTACAAAAAGGAAGTACCATTTTTCTCAATACGGAATTCTTGCCTGCGATCCATTTTGGAGGTTTTTTCTGCACTCTGTCGGAGGGGGAATTCATCACGGCAACCATCTACATCAACGTTGCTGCCACTACCAACTAGATGACGATCTCTGCCTTGTTTTTCTATACAATGATCACATGAGCTGTCCTACATTGATTTTGATATATCTAGTGTAATCTTTATGATGTGTTCTTTGTGGTGTGATAAATTATCATTTTATGATCAGATTTATCTATGTTATTCATGGATTCATATGAGTGATTTGCTGCATAATTTATAGACTTATATACTCTGTGATTTATTAGTTTTGCACTCGCCATGTTTAAATGAACGATCTTCAAGAGGGAGTTGTGTATGTTAGTTGGGGTTCAATCAAGCAATCTACCACATTGGCAGAAAGTGATAAAGGTTTTTATTGTGTCGTTGCCACTGAGGATAAAAAGATAGGTGTGATAAAGCAATCTACGCATGGTGAAAATAATATAATATCTACATCATGTCATCGGGCTTAATGTAATTTTACTTAATAGTTTAATGCATGCTTGATATCGATATCATTATGGAATATTCACTATATATGTTATTGGATTATTGGAATTACCCTGAAAGAAGAAAAGAAAAGAAAAAAACAAAAAAAAATCAAAACAATGAAGTTTTCTATGAAAAAATGAATTAGTGCCATTGGTATTAACCTTTAAATAAGATGGAAAAAAATATAAAGCAAACAATGGATTTTTTAAAATATGCCAGAATAAACATATGATAGTAGAATTTTTCACAAAAAAATAAGTTTCCTACAAAAACATGAATTAGTGACATTGGTATTATCCTTAAAGAAGAAATAAAAAATAAAATTTAAATAATAAAGCTTTACAAAAAAGAACGAATTAGTAGCAATAGTATTATCCTTTAAGAAGAAACAAAATAAAAAATGTAAAAAATAGTTGCATACAACTTTGCACTGAAATTGTGCTTTTTTTAATATGTGAAAACTAATCATATAACAATGCAATTTTGGATGTATAGTATTTGTGCGTAAATATTTACACTCACCCAACATTTCATAAATACCTTGAAAATAAATATGAAAATAAGTTAATAAAATAAAAAATTGAAAATGAAATCAGATAAAAAACAGAAAAAACAAAAGAAGAGAAAAACAAAGGGAGAAATGGGAAGGTTGGGTCGCACCTAGTAATGGGCTTTGGCCCATTAAGAAATCAACTGGCCCAAACATGTGGTCGGTCAATTTAATAACGATCAACAACATATAAAATCGACTGACCCAAAATTAAATTCCAGGTGACTTACATGTAGCTAAATTGCTTATTTAGAGCGCATAGATGATTGACATAACTAATTAAGGAACACAACTTCGATGTAGATTTATTTACAGAGCATACATGATTGACATAACTAATGATAGAAATCATATGGATTTATTTACAGAGAATACTTACTTAGAAAGACTACTGTGTGTGCATTGAACACGGAAATAACGAGGGGGGGGGGGGACTGCTCGGTGGTGAAATAACAAGGATCGTCGGCGCTAACAGATGTGTGCCCCCGCCTACTGCGTACAAGATGAATATCTCAGTAAGCCGCCCAGCCTACTGCGTGCAGGTTGAGTGGTGCATTTAGCCACACGGTGGTAGGAGCTAGAGTGGTCGAATTGATATAAAAAATATTTACACCAGAAATGCAACATTTCAACATACTAGGAGAGACGGAGCTATGTGTTAAGATGAGGGAGGCAATCCCCCCTTTCCCTAGCTTTGAACTAATTTATGAAAACAACATGGGAGGGCTTAGATGGGAATTTTTTAGCCATTGTTCTCCCCCTCCCCCTCCCCCAAACACTCATGCTTTGTCTTTTGCCAACAGCAGGAAAAGATATCGGGTCTGTTTGGTTTGGCACCCTATGAGCAACCTGCCTAAATATTTGGTGTTGACTTCAATGCTGGTCTCCGTTTGGTTCTCGTCCAATATTTTGGTTTGCCCTAGCCCCAACAACATTCTTAGTTGGTTTCTTAGCCAATATTTTGGTGACTGGCTGGCAGGCGAATCCGCTGCCAGTTATTTTTGTGCGCCAATATTGGCATGGAAAGCACAAGAAGGATCCAAACGAACCCATCGTCTAGCTCCACCACTGCATACTAGTATAGAATTTATGAAAATAATATATCCGTAAGTTTAATTTTTCAAGAACTCTATAATAAAAAGGTTTAATTTTTAATTATCGTTTTGAATGAACCCATAACCATCATAGTCAGTTGGCTTCATTTATCCATTTTGAGTTTCTATTTGTAATCACAGATAAACCTTAAAGGCAAAATCATACTTTGAATTGAGAATGAAAATTATAGTTTAAATTGGAATGATGTGAGGTCAGTGGAGTTCCTACCTCGGTGGCTTGATCTGCCCCGTGCACACGTTACTAGCCCTGCCTCACACTCCTTCGCCCTATGTTTCCCATGTGTCATCGGCTTCTACATCGCTGAACGCTAGGGTTCGCTATCACGGTGTGGTCGATTGGAGACTTCGAGTCATCAAGTCCATCCTCTAGCATACAAGGAAACATATTTTAAGCACGCGATGGAACTTTTCTTGGGAAAGGCGTATACCTAGAACATAGGAAGGAATGAGGGAGCTAGCTATAGATTGTGCAGTCGTACTTTTTGAAGTTAGTCCTTTGACGTGCGTTGCGGCCTACCAATTTTATTTTGCGGGTATAATGAAGTACTGGGCCGATGTACAGGGTGGTCCTAGTCCACCCTCCAACTACGCCACTGCAACCTAGGAACATGGGCATCATATTTCATGTCACTAGGGTTCCTCACCTCCACAGGTTGCGCTAGCGGTGGGAGGGAGGGCACCTCATGCATGTTTAGTTATGTAGTGTCTTCATCAATTCTTTGGTTGTCCACGACTTATGCTTCGACGGTCGCAATGCTGGCATCAAATAAGTTTCCTCCCGATTTTTCATCGAAGTGATGGTTTTCTTAGCTATTGTTGTCGGGTCTGGGAGGTGGTGTCTATGACGTATGCGGTCCTTGGGATCTAAGCGGGCGCTTCGTGTGTCTTCGTGTTAGTATCAAGGTAATGATCTTCTTCTTCCCACTCTTTGTGGTGCTAGTGTTGCAGGCAACTAGCGACTTCGGAGGCAGAAGGCCGACCCTTGTGGATGTGGGTGATGTTCTCCTGGTTGTTTTTGTGGCAACGGCGAGGCTTTTTCCTCCTTTTCTCTCCTTGGGTGTCTCCTTTATGCGACACAATGTTCTCTTGTGGTTCATGTTTCCTCTTAGTCATGGAGATGCTCTCTCTGTCGTCGTTGCAGATCTGACGAAAGGTTTGTGTTCGGACATGGTTTGGCTCTGAGATATTTATCTACACAAGGCTTCTACGATGACGACTTTTTCTCCGAGGTGTTGGTCCAACTGGATCTTAGCATGATGACTTCCCGACTGCAGGATACAACGTCAGGATGGCTTCGACGATGAAGCGACAGCGGCTCCAACTGGACCTTAGCATTTTTTTTCCGATAAAGGGATGAAAGTGCAACTATCCCTGGGTGGTTTTGGTAATTCCTAACAACATATAGCTCATTGAGCTAATACTATTTCAAGATAAATATTTCAGGAAAGCTCAATGATTGGCATGGCATGGATTAGAAATGTGGACTCCTTAAAATACTAAGGACAAAAGATTGGCTCAAGCTCTAAAGCTCAAGACTCTACATTTTACCTTTTAGTGATCCAAGATCACATTGAGTCCATAGGAAAAGCCAATACTATCAAAAGGGGATGAGGTGTTGCTTAATGGGTTACTTGCTCAAAATGCTTAGTGATATGCTCCAAAAACCTCAACCACTTTCATATATCCACATATGTCCCAAACCAAAAGTCAAACTCGGCCCCACCAAAACTTTCTATCTGGCGCCATCGAGTTCAGTTGACATAGCCACTGCCACAAAACCCTAGTCATTTCGGTCTCACCGATAGGGATCTCGGTCTCACCGAGATGGGATTGCAAACTCTCTGTTTCCCTTCGTAACGTTTTGGTCCAACCGAAATGAGCGATCGGTCCCACCGAGTTCGCAATGCAAACTCTCTGTTTCCCCTTCATAACGTTTCGGTCTCACCAAGATGAGCGAGTCGGTCCCACCGAGTTTGCCTGACCAACTCTCTGGTTAGCTTATTACCAAAATCGGTCCCACCGAGTTTGTGTAATTGGTCTCACTGAGATTACGTTATGCCCTAACCCTAATGAAATCGGTCTCACCGAGTTGACATGTTGGTCCCACCGAAAATCTTAACGTTCACATTTTGAACTAAATCGGTCCAACCGAGTTTCATTATTCGGTCCCACCGAGTTTGGTGATTTGTGTGTAATGGTTAGATTTTGTGTGGAGGCTATATATACCCCTCCACCCACTCTTCATTCGTGGAGAGATCCATCAAAACACGCCTACACTTCCATCATACATTTTCTGAGAGAGAACCACCTACTCATGTGTTGAGGTCAAGATATTCCATTCCAACCATATGAATCTTGATCTCTAGCCTTCTCCAAGTTGCTTTCCACTCAAATCATCTTTCCACCAAATCCAAATCAGTGAGAGAGAGTTGAGTGTTGGGAGACTATCATTTGAAGCATAAGAGCAAGGAGTTCATCATCAACACACCGTCTATTACCTTTTGGAGAGTGGTGTCTCCTAGATTGGTTAGGTGTCACTTGGGAGCCTCCGTCAAGATTGTGGAGTTGAACCAAGGAGTTTGTGCTGGAATTTTGTCTATTTTGGGCCTAGTCCAATAGCAGTTTCAGAAATTCCTAATAAATACTAAAGGCCCATGCAGCTCATTAGTGCAAGGCAAGAGGTGGAACTAAAGTTTAGTCCCACATTGCTAGTTCAGTGGGAGTTGGACCTCCTTATAAGGGAGGTTCTTTCCCCACTTGTATGAGCATGAGAACAAGAGGGATATCCACGCGCGCTCCTCCTCCACCGCCCGCCTCGCCACGCCACGCCACGCCTCGTCACGACGCGCCGCGGTTTGCGGCTTGCGGGTTGCAGGAATGAGCCGAGCCGATGTCTAAATTTTTGCCACGCACTACGGGTATACGAAAGGTCACTCAGGAGCTGGAAAGTTTTTGCTGTAGTGGATATTGAATACGAACGCTGCACCCTTCGGCTGTTGTCTATTCGTTTCGTCTCCCGCGTTCCCTTCAGCTCCCGGCGCAGCCTCTCGCCTCCTTCTCTTGCGCCTATAAAAGGGTGGTCGCTCCTCTCAGAGAGACACACCAGAACTTCTCCTTCCTCTCGCCACCGGTTCCAATCTCTGAGTTGTTGCTGTCTTCCTCATCCCAGCTTGCGGCGTGCACCGCGAGTCGGGACTGTAGGCCTCCGAAACTGCACCTCTTTGAGTCCTGTACGGGAGAAGGGTGATAAGGTTTTTGGGGAGCGCTTAGCGCGACTACTGACTTCTTTGTCACGGACGCCCCGGACTCCGACGACTACTTCCCCGATGACGACTACTTTCCCAACATCGACAACCTCCTCAACGACATGGCTGGCAAGGACATCGACCCCAAGTCCAGTACTGCTGCTGCTGCTGTCACGTATGTGTTCTTCTCCTTTCTGTTAGATGCCCTGCCACAGTTTCTCGTACTAGTACTTGCCCTAGATGTGTTAGGTTCTACTCCATATATGCAACTAGCTCTACTTCCTGCTCTAGATATGCTAGGCTACAGTTCATATATGCAGATGTTATTTACCTTCTCTTTGTCAAAACGCATGACTTGTTTTATCTCTACTATATTAGTCATGCTTTATCTAGTATTTCTGTTAATACAATCATTTGGTAAATTGCTCATATTTTCAACAATCCAAAAACCTTATAATAGGAAATTTACCCCAAGTGGTTTTGTAGCTTCCATGAGACTTCCTATGTTTGAGGGTATCCACTATAAGAGGTGGCGTGTGAGAGCAGTCTTATGGTTTCAAACCATGAGTTTCTATGACGCCACAGTTGGCAAGCCTGAAGGGGAGTTTGTGTTGGGGATCGTAGCAGAAATTTAAAATTTTCTACGCATCACCAAGATCAATCTATGGAGTAATCTAGCAACGAGGGGAAGGGGAGTGCATCTACATACCCTTGTAGATCGCTAAGCGGAAGCGTTGCAAGAACGCGGACGAAGGAGTCGTACTCGTAGCGATTCAGATCGTGGTTGATTCCGATCTAAGCACCGAACCACGGTGCCTCCGCGTTCAACACACATGCAGCCCGGTGTCGTCTCCTACGCCTTGATCCAGCAAGGGGAGAAGGAGAGGTTGGGGAAGACTCCGTCCAGCAACAGCACGATGGCGTGGTGGTGGTGGAGGAGTGCGGAACTCCAGCAGGGCTTCGCCAAGCACTACGAGAGACGAGGAGGGAGAGAGGTAGGGCTGCGCCAAGAGGGAGATGATCTCGCGTGTCCATTGCAGCCCCAATACCTCAAGTATATATAGGGGAAGGGGAGGGGCTGCGCCCCCATCTAGGGTTCCCTCCCTAGGGGTGGCGGCAGCCCCAAAACCCATCTAGGGTTGCGACCAAGGGGGAGAGAGGGGGGCGCACCTAGGGTGGGCCTTAAGGCCCATCTGGACCTAGGGTTTGCCCCCTCCCACTCTCCCTTGCGCCTTGGGCCTTGGTGGGAGGCGCCCCAGCCCACCTAGGGGCTGGTCCCTTCCCACTATTGGCCCATGTAGGCCTCCCGGTCTGGTGGCCCCACCTGGTGGACCCCCGGACCCCTCCAGTGGTCCCGGTACACTATCGGTGATGCCAGGAACACTTCCGGTGGCCAAAACCATACTTCCTATATATCAATCTTTACCTCCTGACCATTTCGGAACTCCTCGCGACGTCCGGGATCTCATCAGGGACTCCGAACAACATTCGGTAACCGTGTACATACTTTCCTATAACCCTAGCATCATCGAACCTTAAGTGTGTAGACCCTACAGGTTCGGGAGTCATGCAGACATGGCCGAGACAACTCTCCGGTCAATAACCAACAGCGGGATCTGGATACCCATGTTGGCTCCCACATGCTCCATGATGATCTCATCGGATGAACCACGATGTCAAGGATTCAATCAATCCCGTATACAATTCCCTTTGTCCATCGGTACGATACTTGCCCGAGATTCGATCGTCTATATCCCGATACCTTGTTCAATATCGTTACCGGCAAGTCTCTTTACTCGATCCGTAACACATCATCCCGTGATCAACTCCTTGGTCACATTGTGCACATTATGATGATGTCCTACCGAGTGGGCCCAGAGATACCTCTCCGTTTACACGGAGTGACAAATCCCAGTCTCGATTCGTGCCAACCCAACAGACACTTTCGGAGATACCTGTAGTGAACCTTTATAGCCACCTAGTTACGTTGTGACGTTTGGTACACCCAAAGCATTCCTACGGTATCCGGGAGTTGCACAATCTCATGGTCTAAGGAAATGATACTTGACATTAGAAAAGCTTTAGCATACGAACTACACGATCTTTGTGCTAGGCTTAGGATTGGGTCTTGTCCATCACATCATTCTCCTAATGATGTGATCCCGTTATCAACGACATCCAATGTCCATGGTCAGGAAACCGTAACCATCTATTGATCAACGAGCTAGTCAACTAGAGGCTTACTAGGGACATGGTGTTGTCTATGTATCCACACATGTATCTGAGTTTCCTATCAATACAATTCTAGCATGGATAATAAATGATTATCATGAACAATGAAATATAATATAATAATAACTAATTTATTATTGCCTCTAGGGCATATTTCCAACAGTCTCCCACTTGCACTAGAGTCAATAATCTAGTTCACATCGCCATGTGATTAACACTCATAGGTCACATCGCCATGTGACCAACATCCAAAGAGTTTACTAGACTCAATAATCTAGTTCACATCGCGATGTGATAAACACTCAAAGAGTTCTGGGGTTGATCATGTTATGCTTGTGAGAGAGGTTGTAGTCAACGGGTCTTGCCATATTCAGATCCCTATGTATTTCGTAAAACTTTATATCGTAGATGCTGCTACCACGTTCCACTTGGAGCTATTCCAAATTGTTGCTCCATTATACGTATCCGGTATCTCTACTCGGAGCTATCCGAACAGGTGTTAAACTTGCATCGACATAACTCTTTACGTTGAACTCTTTATCACCTCCATAACTGAGAAACATTTCCTTATTCCTCTAAGGATAATTTTGACCGCTATCTGGTGATCTACTCCTAGAACACCTTTGTACCCTCTTGCCAGACATGTGGCAAGGCACACATTAGGTGCGGTAGTTCAGCATGACATACCGTATAGAGCCTATGACAAGAGCATAGGGGACGACCTTCGTCCTTCTTCTTTCTTCTGCCGTGGTCAAGCTTTGAGTCTTACTCAACTTCACACCTTACAACTCAGGTAAGAACCCCTTCTTTGACTGATCTATTTTGAACTCCTTCAAAAACATGTCAAGGTGTGCGTTCTTTGAAAGTATCATCAGGCGTTTTGATCTATCTCTATAGATCTTGATGCCCAATATGTAAGCAGCTTTATCCAGGTCTTCCTTTGAAAAACACTCTTCAAACAACCGTTTATGCTTTCCAGAAATTCTACATCATTTCGAATCAACAATATGTCATCCACATATACTTATCAGAAATGTTGTAGTGCTCCCACTCACTTTCTTGTAAATACAAGTTCCTAGCAAACATTGTATAAACCTAAAAGCTTTGATCACTCCATCAAAACATATATTCTGATTCCGAGATGCTTGCTCTAGTCCATAGAAGGATTGCTGGAGCCAGCATACCTTTTAGCATCCTTAGGATCGACAAAACCTTTTATTGTATCACATACAACTTTTCTTACGAAAACTTGGTAAGAAAACTTGTTTTGACATCCATCTGTAAGATTTCATAATCGAAAAATACAGCTAATGCTAACATGATTCCGACGGACTTAAGCATCGCTACGGGTGAGAAATTCTCATCGTAGTCAACTCCTTGAACTTGTGAAAAGACTCTTTCCCACAAGTTGAGCTTCATAGACGGTAACATTACCGCCCACGTCCGTCTTCTTCTTAAAGATCCATTTATCTCAATGGCTCGCTGATCATCGGGCAAGTCCACCAAAGTCCATACTTTGTTCTGATATATGGATCCTATCTCGGATTTCATGGCTTCTAACCATTTGTCAGAATACGGGCCCACCATCGCTTCTCCGTAGCTCGTAGGTTCCTTGTTGTCTAACAACATGATATCTAAGACAAGATTACTGCACCACTCAGGAGTAGTACATATCCTTGTCGACCTACAAGGTTCGATAGCAACTTGATCCGAAGCTTCATGATCACTATCATTAACTTCCTATTCAACAGACGTAGGCACCACCGAAAACATCTTTCTGTGTTGCATCACTCTCTGGTTGAAGTAAAGGTTCGACAACCTCATCAAGTTCTATCTTCCTCCCACTCAATTCTTTTGAGAGAAACTCCTTCTCGAGAAAGGACCCGTTCTTAGCGACAGACAATTTGCCCTCGGATCTGAGATAGAAGGTATACCCAACTGTCACCCTTGGGTATCCTATGAAGATATGTTTGTCCGCTTTGGGTTCGAGCTTCTCTGGCTGAAGCCCTAAGCATCGCATCCCCAAACATTAAGAAACGACAACTTTGGTTTCTTGCCAAACTAATGTTCATATGACGTCGTCTCAACGGACTTAGATGGTGTCCTATCTAAAGTGAATGCAGCTGTCTCTAACGCATAACCTCAAAATGAAAACGGTAGATTGGTAAGAGACATCATAGATCGCATCGTATCTCATAGGGTTCGACTACGACGTCCGGACACACCATTACCTTGTGGTGTTCCAGGTGGCTTCAACTATGAAACAATTCCGTAATGTCTTAAGTGATTGCCAAACTCATAACTCAGAATATCCCCTTTTGATCAGATCGTAGGAACATGATCTTATTGTTATGATGATTCTTAACTTCACTCTGAAATCGCTTGAACTTTTCAAACGTTTCAGACTTGTGCTTCATTAAGTAAATATACCTATATCTACCCAAATCATCAGTGAAGATGAGAAAATAGCGATATCCACCGCACGCTTCAATTCTCATTGGATCACACGCATCAGCATGCATGATTTCCAACAAGTCACTTGCCCGTTTCATTGTACCTGAAAACGGGGTCTTAGTCATCCTGCCCATGAGGCATGGCTCGCATGTGTCAAGTGATTCAAAATCAAGTGACTCCAAACATCCATCAACATGGAGTTTCTTCATGCATCTTATGCCAATATGACCTAAGCGGCAGTGCCACAAGAAAGTGGTACTATCATTATTAACTCTACATCTTTTGGCGTGAACATGTGTATTACCACGACCGAGATTCAATGAACCATTCACATAGGGTGCATGACCATGAAAGGTATCATTCATGTAAACATAATAACCATTATTCTCTAACTTAAATGAATGACCGTATTGCAATGAACATGATCTAATCATATTCATGCTCAACGTAGACACCTAATAACATTTATCTAGGTTCAATACTAATCCCGAAGGCAGATGGAGCGTGCGATGGTGATCTCATCAACTTTGGAAACACTTCCAACACACATCGTCACCTCGCCCTTAGCCAGTCTCCGTTTAGTCCGTAGCTTTTGCTTCAAGTCACCAATAATAGCAACTGAACCGGTATCCAATACCCAGGTGCTACCAGGAGTACTAGTAAGGTACACATTAATAACACATATATACTTTGTTGAAGTTGCCAGCCTTCTTATCTACCATGCATTTGGGGTAATTCCGCTACCAGTGACCGTTCCCCTTACAATAGAAGCACTTAGTCTCGGGTTTGGGTTCAACCTTGGGTTCCTTCACTGGAGCGGCAACTGGTTTGCCATCCATGAAGTTTCCCTTCTAGCCCTTGCCCTTCTTGAAACCAGTGGTCTTGTTAAACCGTCAACACTTGATGCTCCTTCTTGATTTCTACCTTTTGCGGTCTTAAGCACCGCGAACAGCTCCGGGATCAACTCCATCCCTTGCATGTCATAGTTCATCACGAAGATCTAGTAGCTTAGTGATAGTGGCTAGAGAACTCTATCAATCACTATCTTATCTGGAAGTTTAACTCCCACTTGATTTAAGTGATTTGTAGCACCCAGACATTCTGAGCACATGCTCACTAGCTGTGCTATTCTCCTCCATCTTGTTGGCAAAAGAACTTGTCAGAGGTCTCATACCTCTCAACACGGGCATGAGCCTGAAATCCCAATTTCAGCTCTTGGAACATCTCATATGTTTCTATGCGTTCAAAACGTCATTGGAATCCCGATTCTAAGCCGTAAAGTATGGTGCACTAAACTTGTTGGGTAACGTAGCATAAATTCAAAATTTTCCTACGTGTCACCAAGATCTATCTATGGAGTCATCTAGCAACGAGGGAGGAGTGGATCTACATACCCTTGTAGATCGCACGCGGAAGCGTTCAAGAGAACGGGGTTGGATGGAGTCGTAACTCGTCGTGATCTCAAATCATCCGATGATCCTAGCGCCGAACGGACGGCACCTCCGCGTTCAACACACGTACGGTCAGTGACATCTCCTCCTTCTTGATCCAGCAAGGGGAAGGAGAGGTTGAGGAAGATGGCTCCAGCAGCAGCACGACGGCGTGGTGTTGATGGAGCTGCAGTACTCCGGCAGGGCTTCGCCTAAGCACTATGGAGGAGGAGGATTGTGTTGAGAGGGAGAGGGAGGCACCAAAGGCGTAGTTCAGAGGCCCTCCTTTCCCCACTATATATAGGGAGTCCAAGGGGGGGGGAGCCGGCCCTAGGAGATCCAATCTCCTAGGGGGGCGGCGGCCAAGGGGGAGTTCCCTTCCTCCCAAAGGCACCTAGGAGGTGCACTTCCCCTCTTAGGACTCTTCCCCTAGGGTTTCCCCACCCTTAGGCGCATGGGCCCTAGGGGGAAGTGGCGCCCCAGCCCACTTTGGGCTGGATCCCTTCCCACTTCAGCCCATGGGGCCCTCCGGGATAGGTGGCCCCACCCGGTGGACCCCCGGGACCCTTCCGGTGGTCCCGGTACAATACCAGTGACCCTGAAACTTGTCCTGATGGCCGAAATAGCACTTCCCATATATAATTCTTTACCTCCGGACCATTCCGAAATTCCTCGTGACGTCCGGGATCTCATACGGTACTCCGAAAAACATTCGGGTTACTGCATATACATATCCCTACAACCCTAGCGTCACCGAACCTTAAGTGTGTAGACCCTATGGGTTCGGGAACCATGTAGACATGACCGAGATGACTCTCCGGCCAATAACCAACAGCGGGATCTGGATACCCATGTTGGCTCCCACATGTTCCACGATGATCTCATCGGATGAACCATGATGTCAAGGACTTAATCAATCCCGTATGCAATTCCCTTTGTCTATCGGTACGATACTTGCCCGAGATTCGATCGTTGGTATCCCGATACCTTGTTCAATCTTGTTACCGGCAAGTCTCTTTACTCGTTCCGTAACACATCATTCCGTGATCAACTCCTTGATCAAATTGTGCACATTATGATGATGTCCTACCGAGTGGGCCCAAGATACCTCTCCGTTTACACGGAGTGACAAATCCCAGTCTCGATTCGTGCCAACCCAACAGACACTTTCGGAGATACCCGTAGTGTACCTTTATAGCCACCCAGTTACGTTGTGACGTTTGGCACACCCAAAGCACTCCTACGATATCCGGGAGTTGCACAATCTCATGGTCTAAGGAAATGATACTTGACATTAGAAAAGCTTTAGCATACGAACTACACGATCTAGTGCTATGCTTAGGATTGGGTCTTGTCCATCACATCATTCTCCTAATGATGTGATCCCGTTATCAACGACATCCAATGTCCATGGTCAGGAAACCGTAACCATCTATTGATCAACGAGCTAGTCAACTAGAGGCTTACTAGGGACATGGTGCTGTCTTTGTATCCACACATGTATCTGAGTTTCCTATCAATACAATTCTAGCATGGATAATAAACGATTATCATGAACAAGGAAATATAATAATAACTAATTTATTATTGCCTCTAGGGCATATTTCCAACAGTCTCCCACTTGCACTAGAGTCAATAATCCAGTTCACATCGATATGTGATTAACACTCAAGGTCACATCCCCATGTGACTAACACCCAAAGAGTTTACTAGAGTTAATAATCTAGTTCACATTACCATGTGATTAACACTCGATGAGTTCTGGGTTTGATCATGTTATGCTTGTGAGAGATGTTATAGTCAACGGGTCTGAATCTTTCAGATCCGTATGTACTTCGCAAATCTCTATGTCATCTTGTAGATGCAGCTACTACGCTATATTTGGAGCCATTTCAAATAACTGTTCTACATGGAGCTATTCTAAATTGTTGCTCCATTATACGTATCCGGTATCTCTACTCAGAGCTATCCGGATAGGTGTTAAGCTTGCATCGACGTAACTCTTTACGTCGAACTCTTTATCACCTCCATAATCGAGAAAATTCCTTAGTCCACTAGTTACTAAGGATAACTTTGACCGCTGTCCTGTGATCCATTCTTAGATCACTCTTGTACCCCTTGACTTACTCATGGCAAGGCACATTTCAGGTGCGGTACACAGCATAGCATACTGTAGAGCCTATGTCTTAAGCATAGGGGACGACCTTCGTCCTTTTTCTCTATTCTGCCGTGGTCGAGCTTTAAGTCTTAACTTCATACCTTACAACTCAGGCAAGAACTCCTTCTTTGATTGATCCATCTTGAACACCTTCAAGATCATGTCAAGGTATGTGCTCATTTGAAAGTACCATTAAGCGTTTTGATCTATCCTTATAGATATTGATGCTCAATGTTCAAGTAGCTTAATCCAGGCTTTCCATTGAAAAACACTTTCCAAATAACCCTATATGCTTTCCAGAAATTCTACGTCATTTCTGATCAACAATATGTCAACAACATATATTTATCAGAAATTCTATAGTGCTCCCACTCACCTTTTTGGAAATACAAGTTTCTCATAAACTTTGTATAAACCCAAAATCTTTGATCATCATCAAAGCATACATTCCAACTCCGAGATGCTTACTCCAGTCCTTAGAAGGATTGCTGGAGCTTTACATACTTATTAGCATCTTTCAAGATTGACAAAACCTTCCGGTTGTATCACATACAACCTTTCCTCAAGAAAATCGTCGAGGAAACAATGTTTTGACATCCTATCTGCAAGATTTCATAAATAATGCAGTAATCGCTAATATAATTCCAACAGACTCTTAGCATCGCTACGAGTGAGAAAGTCTCATCGCAGTCAACTCCTTGAACTTGTCGGAAAACATCTTAACGACAAGTCGAGCTTTCTTAATGGCGACATTTACCATCATTGTCCGTCTTCCTTTTAAAATCCATCTGCACTCAACAGCCTTACGACCATCGAGTTGTTCTGCCAAAGTCTACACTTTGTTTCCATACATGGATCCTCTCTCGGATTTTATGGCCTCGAGCCATTTATCGGAATCCGGGCCCACCATCGCTTCTCCATAGCTCGTAGGTTCATTGTTGTCTAGCAACATGACTTCCAAGACAGGATTACGTACCACTCTGAAGTAGTACACATCCTTGTCATCCCACGAGGTTTGGTAGTGACTTGATCTGAAGTTTCATGATCACTATCATAAGCTTCCACTTCAATTGGTGTAGGTGCCACAGGAACAACTCCCTGTGCCCTGTCACACACTAGTTGAAGAGACGGTTCAATAACCTCATCAAGTCTCCACCATCCTCCCACTCAATTCTTTTGAGAGAAACTTTTCCTCGAGAAAGGACCCGATTCTAGAAACAATCCCTTATTGCTTTCGGATCTGAGACAGGAGGTATACCCAATTGTTTTGGGTGTCCTATGAAGATGCATTTATCCGCTTTGGGTTCGGCTTATCAGCCTGAAACTTTTCACATAAGCGTCGCAGCCCTAAACTTTTAAGAAATGACAGCTTAGGTTTCTCTAAACCATAGTTCATACGGTGTCATCTCATCGGAATTATGTGGTGCCCTACTTAAGGTGAATGTGGTTGTCTCTAATGCCTAACCCATAAACTATTGTGGTAATTCGATAAGAGACATCATGGTATGCATCATATCCAATAGGGTGCAGTTATGATGTTCGGACACACCATCACACTATGGTGTTCCAGGTTGTATCAGTTGTGAAACAATTTCCACAATGCCTTACATTTGTGCCAAACTCGTAATTCAGATATTCATCTCTATGATCATATCATAGATCTTCTATCCTATTGTCACGACGATCTTTCAACTTCACCCTGAAATTACTTGAACCTTTCAATAATTTAGACTCGTGATTCATCAAGTAAATATACTCAACATCTACTCAAATCATATGTGAAGTAAGAACATAACGATATCCACTACATGCCTCAGCACTCATTGGACTGCACACATCAAAATGTATTACTTCCAACAAGTTGCTTTCTAGTTCCATTTTACTGAAAACGAGGCTTTCAGTCATCTTGCCCATGTGGTATGATTTGCATGTCTCAAGTGATTCAAAATCAAGTGAGTCCAAACGGTCCATTTGCATGGAGTTTCTTCATGCATATACACCAATAGACATGGTTCGCATGCCTCAAACTTTTCAAAAACGAGTGAGCCCAAAGATCCATCAACATGGAGCTTCTTCATGCGTTTTATACCGATATGACTTATGTGGCAGTGCCACAAGTAGGTGGTACTATCATTACTATCTTATATCTTTTGGCATGAACATGTGTATCACTATGATCGAGATTCAATGAACCATTCATTTTAGGTGCAAGACCATTGAAGGTATTATTCAAATAAACAGAGTAACCGTTATTATCCTTAAATGAATAACTGTATCAAGATAGACATAATCCAATCATGTCTATGCTCAATGCAAACACCAATCTCGATGGTAGAGGGAGCGTGCGATGCTTGATCATATCAACATTGGAAACACTTCCAATACATATCGTCAGCTCACCTTTAGCTAGTCTCCGTTTATTCCGTAGCTTTTATTTCGAGTTACTAACACTTAGCAACCGAACCGGTATCTAATACCCTGGTGCTACTAGGAGTACTAGTAAAGTACACATCAACATAATGTATATCCAATATACTTCTATCGACCTTGCCAGCCTTCTAATCTACCAAGTATCTAGGGTAATTCTGCTCCAGTGGCTGTTCCCCTTATTACAGAAGCACTTAGTCTCGGGTTCGGGTTCAACCTTGGGTTTCTTCACTAGAGCAACAGCTAATTTGTCATTTCATGAAGCATCCCTTTTTGCCCTTGCCCTTCTTGAAACTAGTGGTTTCACCAACCATCAACAATTGATGCTCCTCCTTGATTTCTACTTTTGTGGTGTCAAACATCGTGAATATCTCAAGGATCATCATATATGTCCCTGATATATTATAGTTCATCACGAAGCTTTAGCAGCTTGGTGGTAATGACTTCGGAGAAACATCACTATCTCATCTGGAAGATCAACTCCCACTTGATTCAAGCGATTGTTGTACTCAGACAATCTGAGCACAAGTTCAACAATTGAGCTTTTCTCCCTAAGTTTGCAGGCTAAGAAAATCATCGGAGGTCTTATACCTCTTGACGTGGGCACGAGCCTGAAATCCCAATTTCAGCCCTCGAAACATCTCATATGTTTCGCGACGTTTCAAAACGTCTTTGGTGCCTCAATTCTAAACCATTTAGCATTACGCACTGAACTATCATGTAGTCATCAAAACGTGTATGTCAGATGTTCGCAACATCCACAGACGACGTTCGAGGTTCAGCACACTGAGCGGTGCATTAAGGACATAAGCCTTCTATGAAGCAATGAGGACAATCCTCAGTTTACGGACCTAGTCCGCATAATTGCTACTATCAACTTTCAACTAAATTTTCTCCAGGAACATATCTAAACAGTAGAACTAAAGCACGAGCTACGACATAATTTGCGAAGACCTTTTGACTATGTTCAGGATAATTAAGTTCATCTTATGAACTCCCACTCAGATAGACATCCCTCTAGTCATCTAAGTGATTACATGATCCGAGTCAACTAGGCCGTGTCCGATCATCACGTGAGACGGACTAGTCAACATCGGTGAACATCTTCATGTTGATCGTATCTGCCATACGACTCATGCTCGACCTTTCGGTCTCTTGTGTTCCGAGGCCATGTCTGTACATGCTAGGCTCGTCAAGTCAACCTAAGTGTTTTGCGTGTGTAAATCTGGCTTACACCCGTTGTATGTGAACGTAAGAATCTATCACACCCGATCATCACGTGGTGCTTCGAAACGACGAACTTTCGCAACGGTGCACAGTTAGGGGGAACACTTTCTTGAAATTTTAATGAGGGATCATCTTATTTACTACCGTCGTTCTAAGCAAACAAGATGCAAAAACATGATAAACATCACATGCAATCAAATAGTGACATGATATGGCCAATATCATATTGCTCCTTTTGATCTCCATCTTCGGGGCTCTATGATCATCAACGTCACCGGCATGACACCATGATCTCCATCATCATGATCTCCATCATCGTGTCTTCTTGAAGTTGTCTCGTCATCTATTACTTCTACTACTATGGCTAACGCTTTAGCAATAAAGTAAAGTAATTACATGACGTTTAAGTTGACACGCAGGTCATAAATAAATAAAGACAACTCCTATGGCTCCTGCCGGTTGTCATACTCATCGACATGCAAGTCGTGATTCCTATTACAAGAACATGATCAATCTCATACATCACATATATCATTCATCACATCCTTTTGGCCATATCACATCACATAGCATACCCTGCAAAAACAAGTTAGACGTCCTCTAATTGTTGTTTGCATGTTTTATGTGGCTGCTATGGGTTTCTAGCAAGAATGTTTCTTACCTACGCAAAAACCACAACATGATATGCCAATTGCTATTTACCCTTCATAAGGACCCTTTTCATCGAATCCGATCCGACTAAAATGGGAGAGACAGACACCCGCCAGCCACCTAATGCAACTGGTGCATGTCAGTCGGTGGAACCGGTCTCACGTAAGCGTACGTGTAAGGTTGGTCCGGGCCGCTTCATCCCACGATGCCGCCGAATCAAGATAAGACTAGTAATGGCAAGCATATTGAACAAAATCAACGCCCACAACTATTTTGTGTTCTACTCGTGCATAGAAACTACGCATAGACCTAGCTCATGATGCCATTGTTGGGGAACGTAGCATAAATTCAAAATTTTCCTACGTGTCACCAAGATCTATCTATGGAGTCATCTAGCAATGAGGGAGGAGTGGATCTACATACCCTTGTAGATCGCGCGCGGAAGCGTTCAAGAGAACGGGGTTGATGGAGTCGTACTCGTCGTGATCCAAATCACCGATGATCCTAGCGCC
Source organism: Triticum urartu (assembly GCF_003073215.2). Lineage (NCBI taxonomy): Eukaryota > Viridiplantae > Streptophyta > Magnoliopsida > Poales > Poaceae > Triticum > Triticum urartu. Next base: position 640,127,720 of record NC_053024.1, read on the forward strand.
GAACGGACGGCACCTCCGCGTTCAACACACATACGGAGCAGCGACGTCTCCTCCTTCTTGATCCAGCAAGGGGGAAGGAGAGGTTGAGGAAGATGGCTCCAACAGCAGCACGACGGCGTGGTGGTGATGGAGCTGCAGTACTCCGGCAGGGCTTCGCTAAGCTCTATGGAGGAGGAGGAGGTGTTGGAGAGGGAGAGGGAGGCACCAAGGCGCGTGGTGAGATGGCCTCCTTCCCTCACTATATATAGGGAGGCCAAGGGGGGGCGCCGGCCCTAGGAGATCCAATCTCCTAGGGGGCCGACGGCCAAGGGAGGAGTCCCTCCCCCCCAAGGCACCTAGGGGTGCCTTCCCCTCTTAGGACTCTTCCCCTAGGGTTTCCCCACCCTTAGGTGCATGGGCCCTAGGGGGAAGTGGCGCCCAACCCACTTTGGGCTGGATCCCTTCCCACTTCAGCCCATGGGGCCCTCCGGGATAGGTGGCCCCACCCGGTGGACCCCCGGGACCCTTCCGGTGGTCCCGGTACAATACCGGTGACCCCGAAACTTGTCCCGATGGCCGAAATAGCACTTCCTATATATAATTCTTTACCTCCGGACCATTCCGAAATTCCTCGTGACGTCTGGGATCTCATACCGGACTCCGAAAAACATTCGGGTTACTGCATATACATATCCCTACAACCCTAGCGTCACCGAACCTTAAGTGTGTAGACCCTACGGGTTCGGGAACCATGTAGACATGACCGAGATGACTCTCCGGCCAATAACCAACAGCGGGATCTGGATACCCATGTTGGCTCCCACATGTTCCACGATGATCTCATCGGATGAACCACGATGTCGAGGACTTAATCAATCCCGTATGCAATTCCCTTTGTCTATCGGTACGATACTTGCCCGAGATTCGATCGTTGGTATCCCGATACCTTGTTCAATCTCGTTACCGGCAAGTCTCTTTACTCGTTTCGTAACACATCATTCCGTGATCAACTCCTTGATCACATTGTGCACATTATGATGATGTCCTACCGAGTGGGCCCAGAGATACCTCTCCGTTCACATGGAGTGACAAACCCCAGTCTCGATTCGTGCCAACCCAACAGACACTTTCGGAGATACCCGTAGTGTACCTTTATAGCCACCCAGTTACGTTGTGACGTTTTGCACACCCAAAGCACTCCTACGGTATCCGGGAGTTGCACAATCTCATGGTCTAAGGAAATGATACTTGACATTAGAAAAGCTTTAGCATACGAACTACACGATCTAGTGCTATGCTTAGGATTGGGTCTTGTCCATCACATCATTCTCCTAATGATGTGATCCCGTTATCAACGACATCCAATGTCCATGGTCAGGAAACCGTAACCATCTATTGATCAACAAGCTAGTCAACTAGAGGCTTACTAGGGACTGGTGTTGTCTATGTATCCACACATGTATCTGAGTTTCCTATCAATACAATTCTAGCATGGATAATAAACGATTATCATGAACAAGGAAATATAATAATAACTAATTTATTATTGCCTCTAGGGCATATTTCCAACAAGCGCCGCCTGGACAACTCCGCCCCCACAACCCTCGTGCTCGTCTCCCTCTCCTTCTCTCGCGCCACCGCCATGCCGTGGTCTGCCGCCCTCCAGCCGCGGGACAGTGCTGCCTCCCACCTACCGCCGAGCGTCGCCCCTCCTCTGCCATGGCCTTCTCCTTCAGCGCGCGCCTCTGCCTCCCGCGACCATGGACGTGCACGTGTCCACTCGACCCCGTTGCCTCCGTCTACATCATCGTGCCGCCCATGCTCCTCCTCACCGGTCAACAGCAACAGAGTACCCCGTGCCCTGCCAACTCCCAGCACCACCCCATCGATCCTGCGCTCGGATTCGTGCCGCCCCTCGCCGTCCTCACCCATCTCCGGCCAAACCCGACGCCCATGGACCGGATCCGCCCTTCCCCGTTGTCTCTCCATCTCACCGGAGTCCCAGCGCTGCCGCCGCGAGTACCCAGCGCCGCCTGCTATTGCCGTTCTGCTCGGGAACGAGCGAGCGAGCCTGGCGCACCTACAGCGGCTCCATGGATCGCTCGCCCGGCGCGTGGGCCGTGCCCTTCCCCCTGCATAAGCAGCCTTCGTGCCCCTTTTTTTGCTTTGACTTCCTGCCCGAGTTTCGTTTCCGTCATGAACGTGGGGGAGCAGCTGAATGATATGTCCATTTCGTATCATGCTTTTATATCGATATTTATTGCATTGTTGGCTGTTACTACACATTATCACAATACTTATGCATATTCTCTCTTATTTTATAAGGTTTACATAAAGAGGGAGAATGCCGGCAGCTGGGATTTTGGGCTGGAAAAGGAACAAATATTATAGACCTATTCTGCACAGCTCCAAAAGTCCTGAAACTTCACGAAAGTCATTTTCAGAATATATAAAAAATACTGAGCACAAGAAGTTCCGGAGGGGGGCACACCCTGCCCACGAGGGTGGGGGGCGTGCCCTGATACGTCTTCAACGTATCTATAATTTATGAAGTATTCATGTTATTATATTATCAACCTTGGATGTTTTATATGCATTTATATGCTATTTTATATGGTTTTTGGGACTAGCCTATTAACCTAGAGCCCAGTGCTAGTTTCTGTTTTTTCCTTGTTTTTGAGTTTTACAGAAAAGGAATATCAAACGGAGTCCAATTGACGTGCCAATTTTGGACGATTTTTTATGGACCAAAAGAAGACCCCGGAGTAAAAGAGTTGGGCCAGAAGAGTCCCGGGTTGTCCACGAGGGTGGGGGGCGCGCCCACCCCCTAGGCGTGGGCCCCTGCCTCGTGGACGCCTCGGGCACCTCCTTGACGTGAGACCAACGCCAAAAATTCCTATAAATACAGAAACCTCGGAAAATTAACCTAGATCGGGAGTTCCGCCGCCAGAAGCCTCCGTAGCCACCAAAAACCAAGCTAGGCCCTCTCTGGCACCCTGTCGGAGGGGGGTGTCATCACCGGAGGGCATGGAGGAGGATCCCGGAGGGGCCATCATCACCATGAAGGCCAAGGACCAGAGGGAGAACCTCTCCCCATCTAGGGGGAGGCCATGGAGGAGGAAGCGCAAGGGGGAGAACCTCTCCTCCTCTCTCTCGGTGGCATCGGAGTGCCATCGGGAGGGGAATCATCGCCGCGGTGATCTTCTTCATCAACATCACCATCATCATCATCATCACCCTCATCTCTTTTACGCGGTCCACTCTCTCGCACCCCGCTGTAATCCCTACTTGAACATGGTGCTTTATGCCACATATTACGATCCAATGATGTGTTGCCATCCTATGATGTTTTGAGTAGATATATTTTGTCTTTGGGGTTATTGATGATCTAGATTGGTATGAGTTGTATGTTTTACTTTGATGCTGTCCTATGGTGCCCTCCGCGTCGCGCAAGCGTGAGGGGTTCCCGCTGTAGGGTGTTGCAATACGTTCATGATTCGCTTATAGTGGGTTGTTGAGTGACTGAAACACAAACCCGAGTAAGGGGGTTGTTGCGTATGGGAATAAAGAGGACTTGATGCTTTAATGCTATGGTTGGGTTTTACCTTAACGATCTTTAGTAGTTGCAGATGCTTGCTAGAGTTCCAATCATAAGTGCATATGATCCAAGTAGAGAAAGTATGTTAGCTTATGCCTCTCCCTCATATGAAACTGCAATAGTGATTACCGGTCTTGTTAATGATTGCCTAGGACAATTCCACACACCGATCCACCATTATTCCACACTCGCTATTTATAATATTTAGTAATATATTCTAACTTCATGATAACATCACCTACTTTTATATTTTAGCTCTCCGATATCATACAAAGTTATCCTCTTCATACCCACAACCTAGTTTTATTTCTCTTTGCTAGTTGGAAGCAAATGTTTGGTGTATGTAGAGTCGTATCAGTGGAAGATAGGGCTTGAGAGAATATTGATCTTACCTTTAGCTCCTTGTGGGTTCGACACTCCATACTTATCACTTCCACCTTTGAAAATTGCTACGATGATTCCTTGCACTTGGGGATTATCACGCCCTACCCCCTAGGCGCGCCCCCTGCCTCGTGGGCCCCCTGGTGGCCCTCTGATGCCCATCTTCTGCTATATGGAGTCTTTCGATGAGGAAAAAAATCGTAAGCCAGCTTTCGGGACGAGACTCCGCCGCCAAGAGGCGGAACCTTGGCGGAACCAATCTAAGGCTCCGGCGGAGGTGTTCTACCGGGGAAACTTCCCTCCGGGAGGCGGAAATCATCGCCATCGTCATCACCAACGATCCTCTCATCGGGAGGGGGTCAATCTCCATCAACATCTTCACCAACACCATCTCTTCTCAAATCCTAGTTCATCTCTTGTATCCAATTCTTGTCTCTAAGTCTGGGATTGGTACCTGTGGGTTGCTAGTAGTGTTGATTACTCCTTGTAGTTTATGCTAGTTGGTTTATTTGGTGGAAGATCATATGTTCAGATCCTATATGCATATTAATACCCCTCTGATTATGAAAATGAATATGCTTTGTGAGTAGTTATGTTTGTTCCTGATGACATGGGAGAAGTCTTGCTATTAGTAGTCATGTGAATTTGGTATTCGTTCGATATTTTGATGAGATGTATATTGTCTTTCCTCTAGTGGTGTTATGTGAACGTCGACTACATAATACTTCACCATTATTTGGGTCTAGAGGAAGGAATTGGGAATTAATAAGTAGATGATGGGTTGCTAGAGTGACAGAAGCTTAAACCCTAGTTTATGCATTGCTTCGTAAGTGTAACATCCCAAATTTTCAATTTGGAATGTTATACACTAGATCATCATTGCATATCATATTTTATTTCATTTTGGTTGATCCTAGAAAATCTACGCAACTCAAGGACCCTCAGAGAGAGTTGGGGATTTCGTTATTTTCATATTTGAGTTTTTCTCAAATTTTGAAAATAGGATCATTTGATTTTATTTATTTTATCTTCAATTATTTCTATTATAAAAATATGAGAGAGGGAATAAGATGACTTTCCCAAAATAAAGAAATATTGAGGATTTAATAAAAAATCAAATAAGATTTTATTTTGGTTTTATTTGCTATTTTATTTGAATTTAGGAAAAATGCGCGTTTTTCAAAATTGCATTTAGGCCCCAAATAAATGTTCATCCTGTGCGGCTTGATTTTAGAAGCCGGCGAAAATTTATTTCGGGATTTTTGGAGTCCGTTTAGTATTCCTTTTGTTTTTTTCTGAGCGTAATTATTTAAAAAAAAGTCCGAACCGACTCTGGGCCGTAACCGGCCAGGACTCCGCCTGGCCGGGCCTTTTTATAGCGCCGCCGAGGCCTGAGGCCAGCCCAGCCGCGCCCCGCCCCAAACCCTAACCCTAGAGCGCCGCCGCCGCCGCCCCGCGCCGCCACCGCACCGCCTCGCCGCGCCGCCGCCGGATCCGCCGGTTTTTCTCGCCGCCGTTTTTTTAGAAAACCGATCGATTTTCCGTCGGTTTTGTTCGGTTTTTTTAGATTTGGTTTTTTTAAATAGATCGGGTTTTTCCGCTTTATTTAATTAGCGAGCGTTCGCCTGTTCATTCGTTTTAACGAACGTTCGTCGTTTTTCTTTTTCTCAGATTAAATCCGCGATTTTTCTGATCGCGATTCCTGATCCGATTTTCGTTTTAGTCTAACTTTTCGCTCGTTTATCGGAATCAGGCGATTCAAGCGCCTGGAGTTTCGTCTCGAAACCCTCTTTTCGTTTAACCAACTCAAACCAGTTTTTGCCACAGTAAAAATTGCCCTAGATCCAGAATAGTAAACGAAGCCTGTTTCTTTTGTCGTTTGTCTTTCGTTGCTTCGGATTTGATTCTTTTTGCCAACCGGAGTTCTTAAGTTGAACTTTCTGGTTAGATCTCTTATTTGAGTTTTACATGTGCATTAGTTGAGTGCTTATTGTATGCTTGTTTGTTTGCGATAGAGTACCCGGAGTGCGCCGCTTGCTACTTCGAATCGCTAGGTTTTGCGGATCATCAGCAAGGCAAGTAACACTTTGATCATACTTCCAACTACCTAGTTTTTATTGCATTAGATCAACCCTCACACATTGCATGATTAGGATCTAATTAAATTGTGAGTTTGGGAAGTAGTGGAGGTAGAACCTATTACCTGTTTATTATCAAACCTTGGGAGTTACTTCTACGTTTGCTTATTATGCCATGCTATGCTAGTAGACGTGGATTGGGTAAGTGTATCCATGACGGATGTGAGATTGTTAATTTAATGGTTTATCTAAGGTGGCAACTTAAACACACATCTGGGTGGATTAAGGCACCTGGGTATTCCAGTGATTGCCTGTTTTTCTTTTGGACCGCCACCCAGGCTCAAAGGGATCATGAGATTATTCATGCTAGAAACTTCCGTGTGCAGCCACAAGCTACTATGGGCTCTAGCATAGTTGAGTAGGTTGTGCAAAGTCTTACAGTGGTAGACTAGCAGATGTAGGGGAAAGTAGGTGTAACGGTCTACCCGATCGTAAGGTGCTAGCGCTTCTAAAAGACTATGTCTCGGTCATTCGTTTCTCAAACACCATGTAGTGCGAGAAATCTAACGGAGGCGATCGAGTCTTGTGGGGAAAAGTGCGCAAACCTCTACAGAGTGTATAAAAAAATCATGATTAGCTGTGTCCCCGGTTATGGACATCTTGAGTATCTAGTACTTGGATTATCATGTGAATCTCATCATGTTACTCTAAAATTTATTTGTTGGGTTTTGTTTAATGATGATGCTTAATTGGGATTGAGAATGCTTTCAACCATTCTCAATGTTTAACAACTACCACGATAGTTAAATAAAATTTATTCCTTTGCAGTAGGTAAAAATTGGCTTTACGCAAAACTATAACCATAGAGCTTTCCACCAGCCAAATATGCATATAGTATAGCCTTATTCTTTCATTGCTCTCTATGTGTTACATTGCCAACATATTCCATGTGCTGACCCGTTTCGGGCTGCAACGTTAATGTTGCAGACTTTTCAGACGACGATTAAGGTGCTTTTAGGTCGTGGTTCTATACTCAGTGATGCCGTTGGAGTTGATGGACTCACTTATCTTCCAAGCCTTCCGCTGTTATCGTTATTAGATGACCTTAAGCCATATTTATGTAATAAGTTCTCTTTTGAGACACTCGATGTAATAAGTGTGTGATTGCTACTCTGTTATAAATCCTTCAAGTACTGTGTGGTGTCAGCATTACTGATCCAGGGATAACACCTGAGCACAGAGATTGGACCGTCTGAGGTCTGGTCGCTACAAGATGGTATCAGAGCACACACTGACTGTAGGACACGGCCACTAAGCTAAAAGACCTAGACCACTACTCACTCTCTTCTCATTCTGACTTCTCATCTTTTCTACTCTTTTAGGATGGCAGATGCAAGGAACAAGTTCACGCAACCGGACGAAGATACACCCTTTGGATGACACTTGAAGGAAGTCGCTAGATATCTGAACATAGGAGTACCAAGCTTCACAGGAACCTACAACGCCACTCTACCTGAAGAAGAGCACTGGATGATTCAAGTTCAAGTTCCAGGAAGGACGTTCATGCCAGTCACTGAGCCCATAGAGTTTTCTTTTGATGCACCAACTTGGAGTCTAGGAAAGAGCATGGCAGCTCACATCGCCATGGGACGCATTGGAGAAGTTTACCGCAATGATCTCAAGGATACTATCTACCAGATTTGTGGGCGCCGAGATGAGCACTGGGAGATGATCAACACCAGGAAGGATAGATCAGTTGTAGCTTTTATCCACGAGTTAAACCAACACATTCGACGTCAGGAGAACCAGATGTGCGCCGACATGATAGATCTGAAGAAGGCAAGGACAAGAATCAAGGAACTGGAGGAAGAACTCAAGGCTACACGTGAAGATTATGAAGAGGAAATCGAAGTATTAGTGGAGAAGAATGACGATCTGATCAAGAAGATTGGAATATTTATGGGAGGCCCTACACCAGTAGAGGAAGACGAAGAACCCAAGGAGATTCGCCCGAAAGACTACATCATCATCGACGACACCGACTCGGATCCAGATGATAGTGATGATGACTATGTTGATGAAGCTGAAGCAGATATCATGGAGTCTGCAACCGAAGAGTATTTCTAGTAGACCACCCCATCAGTAGTAGTAGTCCACCATGTAAATATAGTAGTCCGAGCACTTTTGCGATAGTTAGATCGATTGTATGCCCTTGTTTGATTGAGTGAATGAAGTGAATTGTTTGATTTTGCCTCATGTGCATATGGGTAGTGTTTTCTCTTTAGACCCCCTCTATTCTTAAATCTCATCTTTTCTAAACCCTCATATGCCTCCGAGATGTGACCCTGGATTTACCTTCCCACCGGAGCTCACTCAGTTGATCCAGCAGCAGAACACATTGATGAAGTTGCTAGTCCAGAATCAGAATCAGGGGAACAACAACAACAACAACCCACCACCACCACCTGTTGATCACTTAGCCCATTTTCTTAGGCTGAATCCGCCGGTGTTTTCCAGTAGCACCGAGCCGATAGTAGCAGATGATTGGCTCCGCAAGACAGCTAGAGAGTTGACCACGGCAGGATGCACAGATGCGGAAAAGGTGAAGTTTGCCGCACATCAGCTGGAAGGACCCGCAGCATCATGGTGGGAGAATTTCACAGTCACTTTCCCTGTCGACACGGTCACGTGGGATCAGTTTCAGCAAGCTTTTCATACTGCCCATGTTTCAGCAGGAGCTATGGCCATGAAGAAGCGAGAGTTTTGCAACTTGCGCCAAGGAGGACGGACAGTTGGCCAGTATGTGGAGGACTTTAGTAAGTTAGCACGTTATGCCCCAGATGACGTTGCTACGGATGCAGCTAAGTAGGAGAAGTTTCTGGAAGGACTGAATGATGAGTTGAGCATGCAGTTGATGGTAGCAACCTTCAACAACTACCAGGAGTTGGTAGATCATGCTCTCATGATTGAAGGGAAGCAGCAGCAGATTGAGAATCGCAAGAGGAAGTATGAACAAGGGAAGTACAATTCAGGAGCTCAACACAAGCCACGTTTTACCCCTAGATCGGGAGGACATTTTCAGCATACCCATGGAGGAGGTAGCTCGCACAACCACAATGGCACCAAGAATGGTAATGGGAATGGAGGAAGCAACGGCCAGAACCGCACCAACCCATCAACCCCAGGCAAGAGAGACCTGAGCCAAGTCACTTGTTTCAAGTACCAAAAGACCGGACATTATGCCAATGAATGTCCTGAATCACAAAATGGTAATGGCAATGGAAGCTCTGGAAAGAAGCCGAACCCTTTCAACAGGGGACAGGTGAACCACGTTAACGTGGAGGAGGTTGAAGAGCAGACGGATGCAGTAATCGGTAAGTTTTTGGTTAAGTCATTTACTGCCCTCGTTCTTTTCGATACTGGTGCATCACATTCATACATATCAAGGGGATTTGTGGATAAGTATAACTGAGGGAGTCCTGGATTAGGGGGTGTCCAGATGGCCGGACTATACCTTCAGCCGGACTCCTGGACTATGAAGATACAAGATTGAAGACTTCGTCCCGTGTTCGGAAGGGACTTTCCTTGGCATGGAAGGCAAGCTTGGCGATACGGATATGTAGATCTCCTACCATTGTAACCGACTTTGTGTAACCCTAACCCTCTCCGGTGTCTATATAAACCGGAGGGTTTTAGTCCGTAGGACGACATACACAACAACAATCATACCATAGGCTAGCTTCTAGGGTTTAGCCTCTCCGATCTCGTGGTAGATCTTATCTTGTACTACCCATATCATCAATATTAATCAAGCAGGACGTAGGGTTTTACCTCCATCGAGAGGGCCCGAACCTGGGTAAAACTTCGTGTCCATTGCCTCCTGTTACCATCCGGCCTAGACGCACAGTTCGGGACCCCCTACCCGAGATCCGCCGGTTTTGACAATGACATTAGTGCTTTCATTGAGAGTTCCTCTGTGTCGTCGCCGTCAGGCTTGATGGCTCCTACAATCATCAATGGCGATGCAGTCCAGGGTGAGACCTTCCTCCCCGGACAGATCTTCGTATTCGGCGGCTTCGCACTGCGGGCCAATTCACTTGGCCATCTGGAACAGATCGAAAGCTATGCCCCTGGCCGTCAGGTCAGATTTAGAAGTTTAAACTACACGGCTGACATCCGCAGGGACTTGATCTTCGACGGATTCGAGCCACTGCCGAGCGCGCCGCACTGTCACGACGGGCATGATCTAGCTCTGCCACCGAACAGTGCCCTGGAGGCCGCACCCGCATCGGCTTCGACCCTTAATTCGGAGCCAACTACGCGGATCGAGGATGGGTGGTTGGACGCCGCCTCGGGGGCTGCGATCCCAACAGCGATCGAGCCGAACACCAGCCCTGCACTCTGCGAGACTCGTGACTCCAAGGAGCCGGACTCCGAACCCTCCACGCCCCTGCTGATCGAATCCGATTGGGCGCCGATCATGGAGTTTACTACCACGGACATCTTTCAGCACTCGCCTTTCGGCGATATTCTGAAGACACTGAAGTCTCTCTCTTTATCAGGAGAGCCCTGGCCGGACTACGGTTAGCAAGGTTGGGATTCGGATGATGAAGAAATTCAAAGCCCACCCACCACCCACTTTGTAGCCACTGTCGACGACTTAACCGGCATGCTCGACTTCGACTCCGAAGACATCGACGGTATGGACGCCGATGAAGGAGACGAAGAAGAACCAGCGCCTATCAGGCCCTGGAAAGCCACCTCATCATATGACATATACATGGTGGACACCCCAAAAGAAGAAGATGGCGATGGGACAGCGGAGGATGACCCCTCCAAGAAACAGCCTAAGCGTCGGCGTCAGCGGTGCCGCTCAAAATCCCGCCAAGACAAATACGGTGATTCCAGCACGGGAGGTAATAATACTCCGGAAAGTGCCGAAGAAAACCCCCTCCAGCAAGAATTAGCACAGGAGGATGGAGAAACCAGCCCTCATGAGAGAGCGGCAGACAGAGAGGTCGAGGACGATAATTATATGCCTCCCTCCGAAGACGAGGCAAGCCTCGACGACGACGAATTCGTCGTGCCAGAGGATCCCGTCGAGCAAGAGCGTTTTCAACGCAGGCTTATGGCCACGGCAAGAAGCCTCAAGAAAAAACAGCAACATCTCAGAGCTGATCAAGATTTGCTAGTCGACAGATGGACTGAAGTCCTTGCGGCCGAAGAGCATAAACTCGAACGCCCCTCCAAGAGCTACCCAAAGCGCAGGTTGCTACCCCGATTAGAGGAGGAAGCACTTGATGCGGCCGACCGGCCACCTCGTGGCCGCGACAGAGAGGCCTCTCGGCCCTCCACTCAAGCTGCACCCCGTACCAAGGCACGGGAATATGCGCCGGACTTACGAGATATGTTGGAGGACAAGGCAAGGCAAACAAGATCGATCTACGGATCGCGTGGGCACCCCACGGCTCGAGACGGTAACCGTCACGCCGGTCACAAATTTGGCACGGCCGAACACAGTAGACAAAGCTCATTGGAGCTACGTCATGATATAGCCCAGTACAGAGGGGCCGCACACCCACTATGCTTCACAGACGAAATAATGGATCATCAAATCCCCGAGGGTTTCAAACCCATAAATATCGAATCATATGATGGCACAACAGATCCTGCGGTATGGATCGAGGATTATCTCCTTCATATCCACATGGCCCGCGGCGATGATTTCCACGCCATCAAATACCTCCCACTTAAGCTTAAAGGACCAGCTCGGCATTGGCTTAACAACTTACCAACAGGATCAATCAGTTGTTGGGAGGACCTGGAAGCTGCATTCCTCGACAATTTCCAGGGCACTTATGTGCGACCCCCAAATGTCGATGACCTAAGTCACGTAATTCAGCAGCCAGAGGAATCGGCCAGGCAATTCTGGACACGGTTCCTAACAAAGAAAAATCAAATAGTCGACTGTCCGGACGCTGAGGCCCTAGCAGCCTTCAAGCACAATATCCGTGATGAGTGGCTTGCCCGGCACCTTGGACAGGAAAAGCCGAAGTCTATGGCAGCACTCACGACACTCATGACCCGCTTTTGCGCGGGAGAAGACAGTTGGCTTGCTCGTAGCAACAATATGACCAAGAACCCTGGTAATTCGGATACCAGGGACAGTAGTGGCAGGTCGCGTCGCAACAAGCAGAAGCGCCGCATTAACGGCGACAATGCTGAGGATACGACAGTTAATGCCGGATTCAGAGGCTCTAAATCCGGTCAGCGAAAAAAGCCATTCAAAAGGAATCCTAGGGGCCTGTCCAGTTTGGACTGAATACTCGACCGCTTGTGCCAGATACATGGCACCCCCGAAAAGCCGGCCAATCACACCAACAGGGATTGTTGGGTGTTCAAGCAGGCAGGCAAGTTAAATGCCGAAAATGAAGACAAGGGGCTGCATAGCGATGATGACGAGGAGCCCCGGCCGCCGAACAATAGTGGACAGAAGGGTTTTCCCTCACAAGTGCGGACGGTGAACATGATATACGCAACCCACATCCCCAAGAGGGAGTGGAAGTGCGCGTTGAGGGACGTATACGCGATAGAGCCAGTCGCCCCAAAGTTCAACCCATGGTCCTCCTGCCCGATCACCTTTGATCGAAGGGACCACCCCACTAGCACCCGTCATGGAGGATTCGATGCATTGGTTCTAGACCCAATTATTGACGGATTTCATCTCACTAGAGTCGTTATGGACGGCGGCAGTAGTCTGAACCTGCTTTACCAGGATACAGTGCGGAAAATGGGCATAGATCCCTCGAGGATTAAGCCCACCAAAACGACCTTTAAAGGCGTAATACCAGGTGTAGAGGCCAACTGTACAGGCTCAGTCACACTTGAAGTGGTCTTCGGATCTCCGAATAATTTCCGAAGCGAGGAGTTAATCTTCGACATAGTCCCATTCCGCAGTGGCTATCACGCACTGCTCGGGCGAACCGCATTCGCAAAGTTCAATGCGGTACCGCACTACGCATACCTTAAGCTCAAGATGCCAGGCCCTTGAGGAGTAATTGCGGTCAATGGAAACACCGAACGCTCCCTCCGAACAGAGGAGCACACGGCGGCCCTTGCAGCGGAGGTACAAAGCAGCCTCTCCAGACAGTTCTCCAGTCCGGCCATTAAACGTCCGGACACCGTCAAGCGCGCCCGGAGTAACCTACAACAAGACCGCCTGGCACGACCCGAGCAGGCGTAGCAATGTGGCCCCACCCCAGCCCTCGCAAAAATGCGATACCAGTACTTCGCATACATAACTACGCTCTAGAAATACCATGGGTACAGGGGGAGGGGCACCATCACGGCACGCCCGAAGCACGGCTTAAACCGCACCAGGGGCTGCCGATTTTTGAATTTCTCTTACTTTCAGGACTCCATTCTTCGGAAGGCCTGTTCGGCAGTTCAATTGCCGCACAAACAATGCAAGAACCAGGGAAGCAGACAAGCCACGCCGCATTACGGAACTCCCAGGTGGTCTCTATCACGAGCAGTATACCTGTTTCGCATACTATTCCTCAGCTTTCCCCTGGAGCGGACATGTTAAATAGTCCAACCTTTTGCTTATCGCATTATTTGTATCGTTCTGCTTTGATCGCAACCCTCTTTAATAAACAATGCATAGCTTTTGTCTATTTTTGCATTACCCTTTTTATATATGTTCCTTAACGACATGTTGCACCCGTACACTTTGGTACGGCCGAAATACGCCAGGGGCTTCAGTCCCCCTCAACATGGTGTGAGAAGTCCGAACACTTTAACAAGTGCGGCACCCCAAACTTATAGCATTATATGCATCGGCTCCGAATCATGTCTTGGGTCAATAGTTGGGTTTGCCCGGCTCCTATGTTTTGGTGCCTTACATTCCGCTATATCGGCTAAGGTAGCACTAGGAGAACCACTGCGATTGTGCCCCAGTTGAGCTGGGTCGAGCACCTCAGTGGAGAAAGCTAAAACTGACTGTCATGATGAAGCGAGAGCTGGTCGCTGTTTGAGAGGTTTTTTTGAGTCCCTAACGACTTATGCCGCTTAGAGCGAGGAGCCGGCTCTGTCCGTCCAAGGCGTGGATAGCGCCCCGAACTCGGTCTTCCGAATACCAGGGGCTTCGCCGAAATTTAAAATTATAGAATTCTATGGCTAAGTGAGAGTGTTCACGCATTATAGTCCGATTGCCTTGTTCGTTGGACTGAGCGCCTCCCTCGAAGGACCCAAACATGGGAAAAAGAGCGCTCAGGTTTATCCCTGAACACCCCAGCACTAGCGGCACGAGGGCAGAAGCCGACGACTTGCCATCTCTCAGAATTAATAAACAGCCGCACAGAAGGTAATATTTTAAATTCTAACAGCATTGCTTAGCACATATGAACAAGTTTTCAGCGCACAGGACAAAATGAGCAAGTTTCACTCAAAAATTACATCCCTAGAACATTCATCCGCCACAAGGCAGGCACCCTTCAGAACATCCTTATAATAATTCTCGGGCTTGCGATGCTCTTTCCCCGGCGGTGGCCCGTCCTTCACAAGCTTCTCAGCATCCAGCTTGCCCCAGTGCACCTTAGCACGGGCAAGGGCCCTACGAGCACCTTCAACGCAGACGGAGCGCTTGATGACTTCGAGCCTTGGACATGCCTCCACCAGCCGCCGCACCAGCCCGAAATAGCTCCTAGGCAGAGCCCCTCCAGGCCACAGCCGAACTATGAGGCCCTTCATGGCCTGTTAGGCCGCCTTGTGGAGCTCGACCAGTTGCTTAAGCTGGTCGCTTAGGGGCACGGGGTGTCCGGCCTCAGCATACTGAGACCAGAACACCTTCTCTGTTGAGCTGCCCTCCTCGGCTCGATAGAATGCGGCGGCATCGGACACACTCCGGGGAAGATCTGCGAACGCTCCTGGAGAGCTCCGGATTCGGGTAAGTAACAAGTAACTCACGTTTATGTGTTTGCTTTGCATAAAGAATGCCTTACCCGCCGCTATCTTCTTCACCTCATCCAACTCCTGGAGGGTCTTCTGGGATTCGGCCTTGGCAGACTTGGCATTTTCAATAGCCACCGCGAGCTCGGACGCTCGCGTCTTTGAGTCAAGCTCCAAACTCTCATGTTTTTCCATGAGAGCCTGGAGCTCTTGCCGTACCTTGCCAACCTCGGCCTCATACTTCTCCCGCTCGGTGCGCTCCGTGACCGCCCTCTTCTCGGCCTCGACCAACGCTTTCTTAAGGGTCGCCACCTCAGACGTGGCCCCTACAATAGCCACGATAATCCTGTCATTTTTTGCAATTGCACCTTTTTATATATATTTAAAACAAGGTATTTCTTACCTCCATTGTCCTCGAGCTGCTTCTTGGCATGCCCGAGCTCTTGCTCGGACCGCTCGAGGTTCTGCTTTAGCGTGTCCACTTCCGCAGTCAGTGCGGCGGACGCAAGCAGAGAAGCCTGCATACGCATATTGACTCCTTTTTGTTAGACTCCTGCGAATTTTATTTGATCCTCTATTCGGCTTTTCTTCCCGAACGCCAAACAGAGCATCAGGGGCTACTATCTATGCGGTAATATTATTTACACATTTTTTACTTACCTCAAAGCCTGTTAAAAGGCTAGTACAAGCTTCAGTCAGTCCGCTCTTAGCGGACTGAACCTTCTGGACCACCGCACTCATAATGGTGCGGTGCTCCTCGTCGATGGAGGCGCCTTGGAGCGCCTCCAACAGATTGTCCGGCGCCTCCGGTTGGACGGGGGTCACCGGCACGGTGGGCTTCCTCCTCTTAGAAGGAGGTCCCCCGCCGGACTCTGGAACCTTTGAAGGTTCCGGAGCGGTGTCCGGCCTAGAGCCGGACTTGGAGCCCTGGGGGGTTTCATCCCCTTTACTCCTGGAGTCCGGGAGGTCGCCTTGCGGCGCCTCCAGGACCACCTCCTCCCGGCTTGGAACTGAAAGAAATATGCCCTAGAGGCAATAATAATGTTATTATTTTATTTCCTTATATCATGATAAATGTTTATTATTCATGCTATAATTGTATTATCCGGAAACATAATACTTGTGTGAATACATAGACAAACTAAACGTCACTAGTATGCCTCTACTTGACTAGCTCGTTAATCAAAGATGGTTATGTTTCCTAACCATAGACATGTGTTGTCATTTGATTAACGGGATCACATTATTAGGAGAATGATGTGATTGACATGACCCATTCCATTAGCTTAGCACCCGATCGTTTAGTATGTTGCTATTGCTTTCTTCATGACTTATACATGTTCCTATGACTATGAGATTATGCAACTCCCGTTTGCCGGAGGAACACTTTGTGTGCTACCAAACGTCACAACGTAACTGGGTGATTATAAAGGAGCTCTACAGGTGTCTCCAAAGGTAAATGTTGGGTTGGCGTATTTCGAGATTAGGATTTGTCACTCCGATTGTCGGAGAGGTATCTCTGGGCCCTCTCGGTAATGCACATCACATAAGCCTTGCAAGCATTGCAACTAATGAGTTAGTTGCGAGATGATGTATTACGAAATGAGTAAAGAGACATGCCGGTAACAAGATTGAACTAGGTATTGAGATACCGATGATCGAATCTCAGGCAAGTAACATACCGATGACAAAGGGAACAACGTATGTTGTTATGCGGTCTGACCGATAAAGATCTTCGTAGAATATGTGGGAGCCAATATGAGCATCCAGGTTCTACTATTGGTTATTGACCGGAGACATGTCTTGGTCATGTCTACATTGTTCTCGAACCCGTAGGGTCCGCATGCTTAAGGTTTCGATGACAGTTATATTATGAGTTTATGAGTTTTGATGTACCGAAGTTAGTTTGGAGTCCCGGATGTGATCACGGACATAACGAGGAGTCTCAAAATGGTTGAGACATAAAG
Organism: Triticum urartu; assembly: GCF_003073215.2. Lineage (NCBI taxonomy): Eukaryota > Viridiplantae > Streptophyta > Magnoliopsida > Poales > Poaceae > Triticum > Triticum urartu. The sequence goes on from NC_053024.1 coordinate 640,144,672, forward strand.
ATTGATATATTGGACGGCTATATTCGGACACCGGAAGTGTTCCCGGTGATTTCGGAGAAAACCGGAGTACCGGAGGGTTACCGGAACCCCCCCAGGAGAAGTAATGGGCCATATGGGCCTTAGTGGAGAGAGAGAAGGGCAGCCAGGGTGGGCCGCGCGCCTCCTCCCCCTGGTCCGAATTGGACTAGGAGAGGGGGGGCGGCGCCCCCCTTTCCTTCTCCCTCCCCACTTCCTTTCCCCCTCCTAGTAGGAGTCCTACTCCTACGAGGAGGAGGACTCCTCCTTGGCATGCCAATAGGGCCGGCCGGCCTCCTCCCCTTGCTCCTTTATATACGGGGGCAGGGGGCACCCCTAGACACACAAGTTGATCCACGTGATCATTTTCTTAGCCGTGTGTGGTGCCCCCTTCCACCATAATCCTCGATAATATTGTAGCGGTGCTTAGGCGAAACCCTGCGACGGTAGAACATCAAGATCGTCACCATGCCGTTGTGCTGATGGAACTCTTCCCTGACACTTTGCTGGGCCGAATCAGATCCAGATGGTCGCTGGGCGGAGTATACTCCCTCCGTTTCTTTTTAGTCTGCATATAAGATTTGGTCAAAGTTAAGCTTTGTAAAGTTTGACTAACTCTATATTAAAAAATATAAACATTGACAATATGAAATCAACGTTATCAGATGCACCACGAAATGTATTTTCATACTATATAGTCTTAATATTGTAGATGTCCATATTTTTATATATAAATTTGGTCAAACTTTGTGTAGTTTGACTTTGACCAAATCTTATATGCGGAGTAAAAAGAAACGGAGGGAGTATATAGCAAAAAAGCAACCACATTAGACTGGTCATAGTGGGGAATAACTTAGACTAGTATCATGCATATGACACTAGTTTATGTTACTATCTTCATAGTGCTAAGTGTTATAGAAGTAGTATCATATATGGTTGCATTTATTAGCTTATAGACTTAACATTTCTTGAGAAGTGCTATGTGATGGTAACATAATATGTTACTCCAAACACCTCTCTCCTCGTTAACTAGGTGCCACATAAGCAAATTTGTCTTGGGATGTGTTATGTTACTAAGAGCAAGTACAATAGTCCTATTCAGCAGGCTGCAACAGAGTCCACATCAGCAAAATCTGAGCTGGAGAGAAAAAAAGAAAGGAGAGAGAAGGAGCGGGCTCTTCGTGAAGCGCCGGGCTAAGACACAGAACACGAGAGCCTTCCGCCTGCTTGCAGCCCGATGCGAGCGCTAGTGCCGCCGCTTCTGATCCCGTGCGTCTCCCTTGCCTCGTGCGCTTCTCCTTCCACCTCCGCGCGCGAAATCCATCTTTCCCTCGCTCCAAATCGCTTGGTGCGCGCCAAATCGAAGCTTTAAAGCCTCCAGCTTCCCCCAAATCGCCACCACCCCAAACCCTAGAACATCCGCCGGCGCCGCATCAAGGAGATGGGTCAGCAATCCAAAAGGACGCGTGCGCCGACGCCTCAGGTCGTCCCGCCGTCGCTGCCTCAATTCCTTCCGCCATTGATGCCGCATCTCGTCCCGCCGTCGGCGCCACACCTCGTCCCGCCACCACGCCAGCCCGGACCAGGTGCCTCGATTCCTCCACGGCCACCAAAGGCAGCGGTGGCCTCTGCACCATGCTGGCTCCCCCAGACACAAGGCCCTTTGTGGTACACGAATGTTGATGATCTGAATCCAGAAGCATGGTATGTGTTCTCCCCCTGTTTACTAGTACAGTCTTGCTATGATAGCCTTCTGTTTGATACATTTCACCTGTTTACGCATATCTGGTTAGTTAGTACTGTCATGCAATGCTAGCCTGCTATGTGATACATTTGTTTTTCTGCTTATCTAAACTCTGAACATGCAGATGGTCTTTGTTGGTGTCAAACTGTCAAATATTTGCATGATATGCAGCTATGCGTTTCTGTATGATATGAATCCACATGTATTTGATATGATGCTCAGCTGTTGTAATTTAAAAATGGTTATGACAGAAACAGAAAGCAAATAAGGGTATCCATCTTATCTAAAACTCTGAACATTTAGAATTTTCCCTAATGAATTAATTAATTTTCTTATAATTAACCAGCACGCTAGTCTCCTTGACGGCCTTTGTACTGTACTTAACTAGTAATAAGAAAGCCTTCCTTATATTTCAGTAGATTAGAATATTGTCTAATCAATCTTAAAAATTACAAATGAAAGCAAGTTAGCAGTGTACTAAACTACTAATAATCATTCACACTTTGGTTCCCGGGGTTATATGTTGATGCAGATGGATTCGTTGCTCCATTTACCATCAAAACTAATGGCTTATTTGCATTGTCTCTTGTTTCGTTAATGTTTTCTTAAAAAGACTGGTGTAATGTTTAAGTGTCGATGTCATGGTGTTATGCGCCATCAGTTTGTTGATCGTCGGCGTCAAGATTAAAACTAACGGCTTGTTTGCCGAGCGTCTTATTTAGTTCTATGTTTGGTTAATGCTTCCTTGGAAAGACTCAAGCAATGTTCAACTGTTTTGTCATGGTGCTATGCGTACCTGTTTCTTGCTTGTTTATTAATTAGTTTTCCTTGGTATGTTCTATTGGCATGAATGGAATATATGCATACATAATTATTAAAATTGCTTGAATATTGATTAGTTTCTTTTGGTATATCCGGTATATCCTATTGGCATGAATGGCAGATATATGCTCATTGAAATGGCCACAAAGATGTTGTATGTATTGGATCACAACAGGTGTAAATATTAAATGTCCATGTCTTTATTAGGGTCAGTCTTAGAGCCAACCTAAAAGCCAGCTTATTGTGTGGGAATGTTTTATAGATGATGTGGCAGGGGCTTATAGCCAGCAGCAGGCTGTGCTATTAACCATGCTCTAACTAAATTACTTCCACTATGACTAGCCTTACCGAAAATGCCTAGGAACACCTGCGGGCTCACCACCCTCATATCTCTTTATTAAATAAGCATAGGGATTCATGCTGTTATATTAGACAATATGTATTCTTTAGTTTAGATTGATGTACGCCCTTCGTCCATTAAAGAGTTTACTTCCAACTTTCTTGGAAAGTCAAACTTTTTTATGTTTGACTGTATTTATACAATAATACACCAATATTTATGCTGTCAAATTAATAGCATTCGATTCAAGGTATAATATATTTTCATCATATACCTATTTGGTTTCATAAATATTGATCTATTTTTGCACAAACTCAGTCAAACTTTCAAATAGTTTAACTCTCCAACAAAGTTGGAAGTACACTCTTTAAAGGACGGAGGGAGTATGTTTTCTTTTAGGAGAGGTATAGGGTTTGTATTCTTTCAAACTTTTAATGATCTCTGACTAAGAATAAATGTATGGAGATGTGGGTGGCAGACTGACATCTGACAGCGGCCCTACATGCATGCGGATTTTATTGAGCCATGCGTTTTGAATCATATAACACATCTAATATTTAGTTTCTACCAAGTTTTCAAACTGCAATATTATTTTTCATTTGACAATAGCCTTTGCAAGATTATGTTTTTGTTTCAGTTTTAAAACTGTAATATCGAAAAACACATCAAGTTATGTGTCTTCTATAAAATTGAGAACCTCATCCTATGACAATTAAAATAGTGGATTTTATTTTTATTAGAATTTTAAATAAAGAGAGAATTCCAATATTCTAATTGCTTGAAAACTCATGGAATAAATTCCATGAAATTAAGTCTTCTTATTTTTATTTTAGTTAAACCCGAGAACTTCGTGATAATAATTCTAGACAAATTAATTATAGTAATTCCAAAACTTTTCCTTCTCTAGAAACTATTTTATTAGTCACTTTGTCTGGTTTATCAGTGCAGCGTAGTCGCATTTAATCGTTCATCTTCATGGGCCAACAAAGATGAATTAACGATAATTACATTGCATACAACTGTTTTGTTTTTATTTATTGAGTCGTGCCATACCTCTAAGCTCCAACACAGCATATTGATTATGTAGTACTAATAACTACTCTGACATACCTATGCAGACAAAAAACATCACATGAACCTTTCTTGCATGCAAATGTGTGACATTAACTGAGAATATTGACTTTTGCTGTCCAATTTAATATACTACCCCACCATGCTGCACAAATATACCATTAAGTGTCAACTATATTAAATGTCAAAAGACATGTACGCACTGCTAACCTATACAACTTCGCCGTGTATTCACACGTAAAAAAAATCAGTTCGGCTAAAGTGACGCGAATCCCCAGGGGGTAGACGACAGGCCGTGATTTCGGAGAGAGTCGCCGCCGAGTGCTCTTAATCCACCTCCCCATATTACATGCTTTCGTTTAAAAAAATTACCAATTTTTTAATTTTTCAAAAAACTATCACAAAATTGGTTGGTTGTTCCAAAAAACTCAAGTGACTGAACCGTTAAGATTTAAGCAATATTATGACATGTCTGGCCCACCCGTCAGCTTGACTGTTAGATTTGACTGTTAAGTTGACCGTTGACATGTTATGATAGGTGGGCCCCACATATTTCTAAAAGGCAATCATGTCCCGACAAAAAAATTGATAGCAATCCGGTCCCTGTAATTTTTATAAAAAAGGCAATCAGGTCCTTTCCAAAAAATATGAAATCCAATCAGGTCTCGCCGGCAACGAACTCGCTAGAGTCGAGGGCGTCGGAGAAGCTCGCCAACCACATCCATCACATCCATGTGCGACGAGCTCGCCGTCCGCCTTGCAGCCGCGTGGTGGAGATGGTGCAGGGGGGCCAGCCGACAGCAGAGGCGCACGACCGCGACCTCTCTTCTCCGCCTCCGGCTTCTCCACCCGACGATGGGTGCTGCCTCCTTCCTGGCAGCTGCGACGGGCGACGGCTCATGTGGCCACGAGTCACGAGTGGGGAAGGGGGAGGGGTCCATCAATCGCTCAGTCGATGGTGGGGGCGCGCGTCGGTAAGCGCCCTGTGCACGGGTGGGCGTGAGCTCCTGGGCGCGGTGGCCCGAGCTCCAGGGCGTGGCTGCTCGCGGCCACCCGAGCTCCTAGGCGCGGTGGCTCGAGTATCACGCAACGGCGAAGAGCACCAAGATCCAGCGACAGCTGGGGTGGGGCTGCTCGCCGACGTGGTGCTGAGGCGGTGGGGGTGGGGCTGCTCGCCGGCGTGGTGCTCAGGCGGCAGGGGTGGGCCGGCATAGCTTCTCGACGGGACAAAGAAGAAAAGGAAGGAGGAGGAGAAGATGACATGTGGGCCCCACCCGGTCTAACAGTCAACTAATTGTTTACATAACGGTGTTGACTTTTTTGCCACGTGGAGCTGACAAGCGGGCCCTTCATGTCATAGTCTAGATTATGATAATAACCATTCAGTCACTTGGGGCTTTTTGGAACAGCCCACCACTTTTATGGTAGTTTAAAAAAAATAAAACAAGTGGTAGTTTTTTGGAACGAAAACATGTAATGTGGTAGGTTTTTGCTATATACTCTCGCCGGGCGCCGCCACCACCGCAGGTACCTTCCTCCCTCTGTCGTCGGTTCATACGTCGCCTCACTTCGTCGGGCGAGATCGAGCCACGACAAGCTTGGGTACGGTTAGGCGGGGAGGATCCGGCCATGACTGGCCACAACGAGGTCGGGGATGGCTAATACAGCGAGGGTCCAGCCAGATCGGCACTCTACCATGGTTTTGCGTGAGGCGTTGGGGACTGATTGTGGCGACGGTCAGGCACGGCGGATGAGAGACAGAGAACCGATTCTAGGGTATGTTATAAGTTTATTTACAACCAATTTCTTTGTGGGCCCGAGCTCTCCCCCGAGTACCGCCGCCACCGCCGCACGCCGGCCATCTCACCGACCTTGCACGGGTCGTCGCGAGCATCGAGAAGTACGACGCCTCTAACTCCTCCCCCCGGAGAAGCAGTATGATACAAATCGAAAGGATCAATACGGTCCACTAGAGGGGTGGGGTGAATAGGAGCCTACAAATATAATCTTAGTTACCAAATTTAAGAAAATTATGAATAAAGTAGGTTCTCTGGATATACGATTAGATAAACACAACCTATGTGGCAAGCAAGCTCAAAGCAATGTAACCTAGGGCAGCAAACTAATTAACAAGCCCACGAGCATACAAAGCAAACTAAAGTGCATGAAGAATTAAACACAAGTGAGTCGAGGACGCAGATTTTACCCCGGAGTTCACACTTCCTTGGGAAGTGCTAATCTTTGTTAGAGTAGTGCTGGAACCAAGTCTGGAGAGCACCACCAAATGGCTCATGATAGTCTCCTCGATCATGTTCAATGGATGAGCCTCAAATTACCCGGGATTGGTCTTGAAGGTGACTACCACACATTTGCATATTCACTCCGGAGCACACCACACACAAGGAAGCTTCTGGAGGGACCACTATCACTTAGAAGCCCAAGCTCGAACAGTAACAAGTGTTGGTGAACAATTAGTTGGGGAAACACAAATTGATTTGGTGGAAGTTTAGATCGGGTGAACCTCTTCCAGTCCTCAAAGAATCAGAGTGTTTGGGTGGAGTGAAAGGGAGATATCAAGCTTTTAGGGTTTTGGAAATGGTGGATTAGCTTAAGCAACTACTGGGTTGAGAGGTGGAAAAGGGGGCTTTTACACTTTCACCTGCAAAAGCATAAAAAAAGTCATTACCCTAGGACTCTATGGATCTAGATTAATGCTCAGGCATCCAGAATACACAAAAGGTGAACCAACCACAGGAGACCGAGCACCTGTAGTAAAGGGACTCCAGCAACCCGGAGTATGCACAGAGGTTTCCCTCCCTCCAAGCACTTGGGGGGGGGGGGGGGGGAGCCCCGGAACTTGGGGGGTTAGCGAAATGTGCATGCTTCTTCTCGGGTTACTCCGGGCACTCAGACCTTCTGGCATAGGAACTTTGAACCTTGGTTTTACCATTATTTCGACAAAAGCTAGTGAGGAAGGCAATGTATATGATTGATATGAATTTCTCCACTCCAAAACCTCTTTATAGAGCGACTTTCCTACGACTAAATAAACTAAAAACTTCCGAGCCTTCGGAAATCACCGTCTTTTTAAATACGGGGTCACCGATGTCCGTAGACAATCACTGAGAGTCCAATGTCCTGATTCATGAGATAATCTAGAAAACAACATTAGGTCTTACTAATCCTATTGCCATCAACACCAAAATAGTGATTAAGAGACAATGCACTTACAACCGGGAACCCTTGTCAAATGGCAAGAATCAGGAAAAGCAAAAATACTTCAACAATGTTGTTCTCATGTTTGGTTTCATGTATTCACATGTGACCTGGAAACGTAGATTAGTCTTCCTCTACTACTTGCTTTGATTCTTTGTCGAGAACCTGATAGCATAGATAAAAAGAATCCGCAGAAGTGAAAATGACAACATCTGGAGATTAAATCAAAAGAGAGTGGGAGGGAGTGCATGAGAGGGAGGAGGCTATAATTTTTCGTTGGAAGCTTCAAAAGCATTGCACAATTTCGAATAGCTCGACACTTGCATTCTTCATATGGTCCTTACAATATGACTTTTACCACTTTTATATTATTTTAAATATAATCCACGTAAGGCATCAAGGTTACAGATTGTATTTTCGGGAAAAAGATTAAGGATTGTGGAACTCGCGTAGGTTGAAATTGATGCCAGCTGTCTGTACAACATAGTTTAGGCGTGTCCCATGTCAAGCGGGTCTGGGTGGTGTAGTTGGTTATCACGTTAGTCTCACACACTAAAGGTCCCCAGTTCGAACCTGGGCTCAGACAAATCTTTTTTTTTTCAGTCTTTCATTTTTAAGACGTTTCATCCTCCTCTCTTCCCCCCCGATAATGCTTGATTTCCATCTTTCCCCCAGATAATGCCTGATTTCTACAGTAAAAGAGATATCTGTAGGTCTGTATTTTGAAAATTTTGAATTTCTAAAAGGTAATCAATGTCAATTTGGTTCGAAATTAATCCACTTCATCACGTTCATTCCATCACATTTATCAACTAAAAGTGGTAAAATAAATTCATCACATTTACTGGCCGAGCCTCTGTTCCCATGCCAACTTGTAAAGCGATCAACATCGCATGGATAATGAGCTTTCGCAGACCATTTGTTAAACAGTCTAGCAGTGATTGGTGTGAGCCGAGTAAATTTTGCAGTAACATTTTTTGATCCAAGCAGAAGAGCTATCACAAACGGGGGAAGGAAGGACCGGCACGGTAAAAAACAATTCAAATTTCGTGCCCTTCCTCCTCCCGTTCCCGAACCCTCCCCCCATTCCCCGTTCCCCAATCCCCACGCCTCGCCGCGCCGCTTCCCGCCCAAATCCGCCCGATCCCGGCCGCCGGAACCCTAGCCCGCGTCGCCATGAAGATCTCCGAGCTCTCCCCGGAGTACCACCGCCCGCCGCCGCACGCCGCCCACCTCACCGACCTCGCGCGGGTCGTCGCGGACGTCGAGCGGTACGACGCCCCCGACCCCTCCCCCCCGGAGAAGCTCGCCGCCGACTTCCGCCGCGTGCTCACCAACCTCGGCTCCGCCGCCTCGTCCCTCACCGACCCCTGCAGGCTCCAGATATGGAAGCTCGCCACCCGCCTCTGGAACGCCGTCGTCGACCGCGCCAACTCCGCCGCGCTGGCCCGGGGCCCCTCCGCGCGCGCCGCCGAGGCGGAGATCAGGCAGGCCGCGCCGGAGCTCCTCCTCCTCGCCGGCTGCCCCGACGAGGTCCCCCTCGCCGCCGCCAAGGCCGCCTCCTTCTTCCTCCGCGCCGGCCAGGAGTGGCTCGGCCTCGGCCGCGTCGACCTCGCCACCGCCTGCTTCGAGAAGGCCACGCCGCTCGTCTCCGCCCCCGCCGCGGAGGAGGAGCGGGACGTCCTGCTCGGCCTCAACCTCGCGCGGGCGCGCGCCGCGTCCGACGCGGGCGATCAGTCCCTCGCCGTCGCGCTGCTCGGTCGCTCCAAGCCCCTCGCGTCCGCCTCCCCCAAGGGGACCAGATCCCTCGCCGAGGGCTACCTGTCCGTCGGCGAGGCCGCGCTATCCACCAAACCCTCTGACCCCGCCGTTGGAGCGTCCAGCCTCATCACCGAGGCGCTAGATCTCTTCGAGAAGCTGGCCTCCCCCTGCCCCTCCAGCGCCAGTCCCAAGACCCCAAATCTCCAGCAGCAAAAGGGTCGATGCCTCCGCTACCTTGCCCTGGAGCGTCTCGAAGCCAAGGACCACGAGGGCGTCCTGCGTTGTGTCCAGGTCTCGAGGGCTTCAGTGGGGCAGGCGGACGAGCACCCGAGCATGGGGTTCATGGCCCTGCACGCGTGGCTTGGCACCGGGAACTTGGCGGAGGCCGAGAGGGAGCTCGAGAGAATCATGGCCAACGCCAACGCACCAGAGAATGTATGCGTGGGGGCAGCTGAGGTGTACCTTGCCTCTGCGGGGCCTGAGGCTGCACGCAAGGTGCTCGTTGCGCTTGCTGCACGTTGCCGCGCAGGAGGTGCAGCTGCTGCTGTGAGAGTGGTGACCACGGTGGTTGATGGTGGTATCGGTAGCCCTGGGCGCGCAAGAGCGATCGGTGAGCTCGTGTCGGATGAGAGGGTGGTCGCCCTGTTCGATGGCCCGGCTAACACCAGTCACCGTGGAGCAATGCATACACTGCTCTGGAACTGGTCTGCACTCTCTTACACAAGTAATTTTACAGCATTTTTATGTACATATGATTTCTTGCTGAGGCTGACATTTGGAATTTGGGACAGCGGGTTTGAGCATTTCAATGCAAAGAACTACGATACATGTGCGGACTTGTTTGAGACATCGATGCTTTATCTATCCCGTGAAGAGGGAAGCAGAGCCCGGCGAGCACAATGCCTCCGAGTCCTTGCCGTTTGCTATCTAGCCCTTCAACGTCTGGATCGAGCACATGAGTTTGTCAATGAGGCTGACAAGGTATTGATCCCTCTCCTCATCACTCCATTAAATAATCTTGCCTACTGCTTCTTACGTTTGACTCAAAATTTGTATCTGTAGGTGGAACACAATGCCCATTGTGCCTTTATGAAGGTAATAAATATACATGTTAATTGTTCAGGGGTCTCATTTAACTCTGGTATTGTTTGCTAACCCAGAAGAGTTGTGTAGATCAAAATTCATCTTCAGAAGAACGACGAGGACGAGGCTATCAAGCAGATAAAAACCATGATGGGTTGCATTGACTTCAATCCCACATTCCTAATGCTCACAACTCATGAGGCTATTGCCTGCAAGGCTGTCCGGGTAGCAGTTGCTTCATTGACCTTCCTTCTTGGTCTCTATTCTGCCGGAAAGCCTATGCCAGAGCGTGAGGTTACTGTCCTCCGCACTCTTATTGAGCTCCTCCGTCGTGAGCAAGGTACTGAGGATGAGATCCTGAAGTACTCGAGACGTGCCAAGCTACGGATGTCTGACCTTGGCGCGGAAGGCTTCTTTGGCAATGGACCTGGTGGGGCGCGTGAACTGAACTGGTTTGCCAGCAATAGCTGGAATATGGGTAGAAAGGTGGCAAAGGAGCAGAAGTATGATCTTAGTGCTGAGTTCTTTGAGCTTGCAGCAGAGTTCTTTGGTGCTGCAAGTAATGATGAGGGTGATGGAAATCGCCCCACACTTTGCAAAGCGTTAATCATGAGTGTCACTTCCATGCTTGAAGCTGAGGAGCTAAACAATTCTCCCTTGTCGGATTGTGATGTTAAAAAAGGTGTTGACATGCTCAGCAGAGCTGGCAAGGTAAACATGGGGTTTGACAAATACCAAAATTTACTACCCCTTGTGTATGTTCTAAAGTGGTTCAGTTTTCTCTACTATTATTCTGATTCAGTTCTATTAATGTGCAGCTATTACCTTCAATCTGGCCCTCGGGTTCAGTTGCCTCTGATCAGGCTGAGGCCAATGACTTTCTGTTTCTTCATACCTTCTACTCCTACCAACTCCTTGACAGGATGGACACCAGCGCACATCCTCAGCAGCTCCAGCTAGTCAAGAATTTCGCTTCCTCTAAAGCATGCACGCCGTCCCATCTTCTCAAACTTGGAAAAACTGCTTCTGAAGGCACCCCACCAAACCTGCTGGTTGCTGAATTTTCCCTGAAGGCTAGCATCAAGACCGCCCTTGCTTCTCACTCCCCAAACTACAGGGTAATCAGTGCTGCCCTCAGGAACCTAGCCTGCCTTGCTGGCTTGCAAGACTTAAGTGGTAGCAAGAGTGATGCAGTGTATGATGTATATCGACAAGCCTACCAGATCTTGGTTGGACTGAGAGATGGTGAATATCCATGTGAGGAAGGGCAGTGGCTTGCAGTGACTGCTTGGAACAAGTCATATTTGGCTAGGCGGCTTAATCAAGCTTCAGTTGGTATAAAATGGATGAAGATGGGATTAGATCTCTCTCGGCATGTTGAGAGCATGAAGCAGTATACAGCAGACATGGAGCAATGCCTTGAGTACTTCCAGAAATTGTTTCATAGTGAAGCTGGTGAACATGCTTTGCTCGGGAAAAACCCTGATGAATGTAGTCAGCAAGAGGGGGCACCAAGCACAAGTATGTCTGGTAGCATGTCTCAGCCTGTCCTAGTATAGTATAGATAAATGCTCCTGAACGGGGCAGTTCACAACCAAGAGATAAATAGATCATTGAGTTATGTACTTGAGTGGTTGCATATGACAGGCCAAGTATTGTCTGATTTACATCTCTAGTAAGCATTTGGATTCTTTGTCGATAGTAACCATGTCCGTGAATATAATGCATGCTGATGTGTAGGAGAGATGACTGAGTGTTTGTAATAAACATTGAATTTGGGAACCTACTGGATTTGTTCAGGCAACCTTTATGACCATTTTCTGTCAAATTCAACTAATCTCCTGATGCCCCTATCATTTTGTAGTTATACTATAGATGGCATTACCATTCAAACTATTCTAGTTGAAAATTGGAGAGGGGCAGAAATACATAAAGAGGGTAAGGACTCCCTGAAACCTTCTATAGTCTACACAACCATATAACTACTCCAGATTCATAATGCTGAACTAACACTTGTGAATGATGTGTATCCTCTTTGAATGCTACTTCAAATTTTGCTATGAATATCCTATTGCCTTACACAGGGACCAGGTTCATATGGTGCTGTACGACCATCGCCAGCTAATGGTGCAGCAGCTACCCCTCTCTGATTCAGCAAACACCTGAAGCGTGACAGTCTTGATGTGGCTGACCTGGTGTCTTCAGCAATCTGCTCAAGTGGACTCCACAGTCTCTCTTCAAGCCAAAACAGTTTAAAGTATATTGGTGAGTCAAAATATGTCATAGAGAAGGCACTGCATTCATGCATCTAATGATTAATAATATTAACAGTCGATGTGACATGTACAGAAAGTAATATCAGAATCGACAAGATTGCATATAGGTTCTGCTTCTATAGCTGTAAATCATGCTCTTAAGTAAGATGCCGATATATAGGGTATAACAAGACGGTTTTTGTTGTGAGCATTCATGAGGAATTAGGATGCCAGCCCTCCCAATGGAAAAGTGTGAATGCAATCATCTTTAACTGCTCAGCAATGTGCTAAACTATTTATGCCCTTGATAATAGATGCCGTGCTTGGGTTTTCTCTTCATAAGCATGGAACAGACCTGAGCATTGCACACTTAGCTGATATATTCAATTGCACTATATGGGAATAGGAATGTTACACGTTTCTGAGTGTGCTCAATTTTTTCATTCAGACATCCATGGCATGTGCATATACAGAAAGGAAGCTATCATTCCAAGTATACCATTATATTGCATCAACATAACCGATTTGAATATGTCTAATCAGGCAACATGGTATGGTGTCCCTTTAATCATGAAGGAATGCAATGTAGTTGATCATATCATATAACTAACTAAGATAATGTTTTGATAAAACAATGCATGCTCCGAGTTTTCAATGCATAGATTATGAGTCTGAAACTATTTATATTACTTACCTGCAGCTGCTGCAGCACGTGGCCAAATAGTTTGTTCAATATCCGATGCATCGATTTGCTCTCCCCACATGCAAACCTCACCACCAATAACCAACCGTTGCTGTTCTGTGTTGTTGATTCCTTTCAGGGGTTCATTCAGGTAAAATCCTTCCCATGTGGCATCCAAGTGATCTAGGTACCACTTATCCTGGTTGCTTACTATGCATCTCAGCCCTGCAGCAACCACTTTTGGTGCTACATCCCCCCCAAGCCTGTTAATTTATGTGCATATGGCTTGTTAGTTACTGAAACCAGCAACAAGTGTCTGAGATGCTATATCTTACTTTACTGTGAGCATAAATGTCAAGAACAATGGCAAGCTTGTAAATGAGTCTAATTCCATTTAAGTCCTATGGTACATTGAAGATTCATTACTGATTCTTTGTGCATGCATGTATTATTCTACAGTTTCCAACAGAGCCATTTTCATGATTGAGGAAGTACCAGTTATGCACCACGGTTTTACGGTCCAACTTATCTCCGAAGTTGTTAAACGTTTCTTCCCTGCAAACATGGAATGGTGTCTGTTAAGGGTTAAGAATTCTATCGACCCTGTGAAATTTTCAACTAATAGGTATACCAGTTAATGACTTCGTATCCATGTGATATTGCTATCTTTTGGGCTCTCAACACAAAATATCTGTATGCATCCGACACATTCATGTGGTTATTATTCAACCTGTGTGCCATGAAAAAGGATGATCATTAGATTAACTGGCTGATACAAAAATATATGACTGATTTGCTTTTGCATTGATAACATGGTTATGGAAGCACATCAGGCAAAGTTATCGATTTTGAGTTCTCTTATGTTGATAAGAATATACCATTCCTTAATGTGTGGTGTTGCAGTCCAGCAGCCTGAAATTCAAAGGAAATGATAAAATGGAGTTAATCTATAGGTTCACTGTTCAGTAATACTATGACAACTGTAAAAGCAATGCTTCGACTTACTTGTATTGACTTCATCACCTCCTAAGTGGACAAATTTGAATTTGAAAACCTTGCTAAAATCTGAAAGAAAACAGAGTTAAGAATCCATTTAGACTGTCGACTAATATTTGCCAATAGCTACTGAATCTAGGTAATGTAACCACTATGTATTATGTGCATTGGTCACTGGTTTCTTTTGGAACACACTCTCGGGATAAATGGTCTTTTGAATAAACAAATGAAGAACCTAACTCCACTGTTGCCAACAAAACTAGTATGATTCATCACCTGAAAGAATACCATCAATAACTTTGAAGGTAAAGTTGTTACTGACATCAAGCGGTTCTCTGCAGCTATCTGATGGCCACAATGATGGGTAGCCAACACCCCTGAAAAAGTGCAACATCTACAACTTTCAGTCATGCTTATTGCTACTATATAAATTAGGTTGCACATTTGAACTCCAATAAGGTATCTGGACTCTACCCTCACTGCATAAAATGTGCCTTTTTGCTACAGAAGACATAACGGAATTCTGGACTATATG
>NC_053024.1:640160191-640254212 GCF_003073215.2 Triticum urartu
AAGCCCTGCCGGAGCACTGCAGCTCCATCACCACCACACCGTCGTGCTGCTGCTGGAGCCATCTTCCTCAACCTCTCCTTCCCCCTAGCTGGATCAAGAAGAAGGAGACGTTACGCTGACCGTACGTGTGTTGAACGCGTAGGTGCCGTCCGTTCGGCGCTAGGATCTCCGGTGATTTGGATCACGTCGAGTACGCCTTCCTCATCCCCGTTCTTTGAACGCTTCCGCGTGTGATCTACAAAGGTATGTAGATGCAATCCAATCACTCGTTGCTAGATGAACTCATAGATGGATCTTGGTGAAACCGTAGGAAAATTTTTGTTTTCTGCAATGTTCCCCAACAGTGGCATCATGAGCTAGGTCTATGCGTAGTTCTCTTGCACGAGTAGAACACAATTTGTTGTGGGCGTTGATGTTGTCAAGTTTCTTGCCGCTACTAGTCTTATCTTGCTTCAATGGTATTGTGGGATGAAGCGGCCTGGACCAACCTTACACGTACGCTTACGTGAGACCGGTTCCACCGACTAACATGCACTAATTGCATAAGGTGGCTGGCGGGTGTCTGTCTCTTCCACTTTAGTTGGAGCGGATTCGATGAAAAGGGTCCTTATGAAGGGTAAATAGAAGTTGACAAATCATGTTGTGGCTTGCACGTAGGTAAGAAAACGTTCTTGCTAGAACCCTACTTCAGCCACGTAAAACATGCAACAACAATTAGAGGACGTCTAACTTGTTTTTGCAGCAAGTGCTTTGTGATATGATATGGCCAAAGTTGTGATGAATGATGAATGATATATATGTGATGTATGAGATGTTCATGCTATTGTAATAAGAATCACGACTTGCATGTCGATGAGTATGACAACCGGCAGGAGCCATAGGAGTTGTCTTTATTTTTTGTATGACCTGCGTGTCATTGAGAAACGCCATGTAAATTACTTTACTTTATTGCTAAACGCGTTAGCCATAGTAGTAGAAGTAATAGTTGGCGAGCAACTTCATGGAGACACGATGATGGAGATCATGATGATGGAGATCATGGTGTCATGCCGGTGACAAGATGATCATGGAGCCCCAAGATGGAGATCAAAGGAGCTATGTGATATTGGCCATATCATTTCACTATAATTATTTGATTGCATGTGATGTTTATCATGTTTTTGCATCTTGTTTACTTAGAACGACGGTAGTAAATAAGATGATCCCTCATAATAATTTCAAGAAAGTGTTCCCCCTAACTGTGCACCATTGCGACAGTTCGTTGTTTCGAAGCACCACGTGATGATCGGGTGTGATAGATTCCAACGTTCACATACAACGGGTGTAAGACAGATTTACACATGCAAACACTTAGGTTGACTTGACGAGCCTAGCATGTACAGACATGGCCTCGGAACACAGAAGACCGAAAGGTCGAGCATGAGTCGTATAGAAGATACGATCAACATGAAGATGTTCACCGATGTTGACTAGTCCGTCTCACGTGATGATCGGACACGGCCTAGTTAACTCGGATCATGTTATACTTAGATTACAGGAGGGATGTCTATCTAAGTGGGAGTTCATTTCATAATTTGATTAGATGAACTTAATTATCATGAACTTAGTCTAAATATTTTACAATATGTCTTGTAGATCAAATGGCCAACGTAGTCCTCAACTTCAACGCGTTCCTAGAGAAAACCAAGCTGAAAGACGATGGAAGCAACTACACGGACTGGGTCCGGAACCTGAGGATAATCCTCATAGCTGCCAAGAAAGATTATGTCCTACAAGCACCGCTGGGTGACGCACCTGTTCTCCCTGCAGAACAAGATGTTATGAATGCTTGGCAGGCACGTACCGATGACTACTCCCTCGTTCAGTGCGGCATGCTTTACAGCTTAGAGTCGGGGCTCCAAAAGCGTTTTGAGAGACACGGAGCATATGAGATGTTCGAAGAGATGAAAATGGTTTTCCAAGCTCATGCCCGAGTCGAGAGATATCAAGTCTCCGACAAGTTCTTCAGCTGTAAGATGGAGGAAAACAGTTCTGTCAGTGAGCACATACTCACTATGTCTGGGTTGCATAACCGCTTGACTCAGCTGGGAGTTAATCTCCCGGATGACGCGGTCATTGACAGAATCCTTCAGTCGCTTCCACCAAGCTACAAGAGCTTTGTGATTAACTTCAATATGCAGGGGATGGAAAAGACCATTCCTGAAGTATTTGCAATGCTGAAATCAGCAGAGGTAGAAGTCAAAAAGGAACATCAAGTGTTGATGGTGAATAAGTTGAAGAAAGGCAAGGGTAAGAAAACCTTCAAGAAGGACGGCAAGGGAGTTGCCGCGCCCGGCAAGCAAGCTGCCGGGAAGAAGCCAAAGAATGGACCCAAGCCCGAGACTGAGTGCTTTTATTGCAAGGAGAGTGGTCACTAGAAGCGGAATTGCCCCAAATACTTAGCGGACAAGAAGGCCGGCAAAACGAAAGGTATATGTGATATAGATGTAATTGATGTGTACCTTACCAGTACTCGTAGTAGCTCCTGGGTATTTGATACCGGTGCAGTTGCTCACATTTGTAACTCAGAGCAGGAGCTGCGGAATAAGCGGAGACTGGCGAAGGACGAGGTGACGATGCGCGTCGGGAATGGTTCCAAGGTCGATGTGATCGCCGTCGGCACGCTGCCTCTTCATTTACCTACGGGATTAGTTTTAAACCTCAATGATTGTTATTTAGTACCAGCTTTGAGCATGAACATTGTATCAGGATCTCGTTTAATACGAGATGGCTACTCATTTAAATCCGAGAATAATGGTTGTTCTATTTATATGAGAGATATGTTTTATGGTCATGCTCCGATGGTGAATGGTTTATTCTTAATGAATCTCGAGCGTAATGCTACACATATTCATAGTGTGAGTACCAAGAGATGTAAGATTGATAATGATAGTCCCACATGCTTGTGGCACTGCCGCCTTGGTCACATAGGTGTCAAACGCATGAAGAAGCTCCATGCTGATGGACTTTTAGAGTCTCTTGATTACGAATCATTTGACACGTGTGAACCATGCCTCATGGGTAAAATGACCAAGACTCCGTTCTCAGGAACAATGGAGCGAGCAACCAACTTATTAGAAAACATACATACTGATGTGTGCGGTCCAATGAGTGTTGAGGCTCGCGGTGGCTATCGTTATGTTCTCACCCTCACTGATGACTTGAGTAGATATGGGTATGTCTACTTAATGAAACACAAGTCTGAGACCTTTGAAAAGTTCAAAGAATTTCAGAGTGAGGTTGAGAATCAACGTGACAGGAAAATCAAGTTCCTGCGATTAGATCGTGGAGGAGAATACTTGAGTCACGAGTTTGGCACACACTTAAGAAAATGTGGAATAGTTTCACAACTCACGCCGCCTGGAACACCTCAGCGTAATGGTGTGTCCGAACGTCGTAATCGCACTCTATTAGATATGGTGCGATCTATGATGTCTCTTGCCGATTTACCGCTATCTTTTTGGGGCTATGCTTTAGAGACTGCCGCATTCACTTTAAATAGGGCTCCGTCGAAATCCATTGAGACGACACCGTATGAATTATGGTTTGGGAAGAAACCTAAGTTGTCGTTTCTAAAAGTTTGGGGATGCGATGCTTATGTCAAGAAACTTCAACCTGAAAAGCTCGAACCCAAGTCGGAAAAATGCGTCTTCATAGGATACCCTAAAGAAACTATTGGGTATACCTTCTACCTCAGATCCGAAGGCAAGATCTTTGTTGCCAAGAATGGATCCTTTCTAGAGAAAGAGTTTCTCTCGAAAGAAGTAAGTGGGAGGAAAGTAGAACTTGATGAAGTATTACCTCTTGAACCGGAAAATGGCGCAACTCAAGAAAATGTTCCTGAGGTGCCTGCACCGACTAGAGAGGAAGTTAATAATGATGATCATGAAACTTCAGATCAAGTTGCTACTGAACTTCGTAGGTCCACAAGGACACATTCCGCACCAGAGTGGTACGACAACCCTGTCTTGGAAATCATGTTGTTAGACAACGGTGAACCTTCGAACTATGAAGAAGCGATGGCAGGCCCGGATTCCGACAAATGGCTAGAAGCCATGAAATCCGAGATAGGATCCATGTATGAAAATGAAGTATGCACTTTGACTGACTTGCCTGTTGAGCGGTGAGCCATAGAAAATAAATGGATCTTTAAGAAGCAGACAGACGCGGATGGTAATGTGACCATCTATAAAGCTCGGCTTGTCGCTAAGGGTTATCGACAAGTTCAAGGGGTTGACTACGATGAGACTTTCTCACCGGTAGCGAAGCTAAAGTCCGTCCGAATCATGTTAGCAATTGCCGCATTCTATGATTATGAGATATGGCAAATGGACGTCAAAACGGCATTCCTTAATGGTTTCCTTAAGGAAGAATTGTATATGATGCAGCCGGAAGGTTTTGTCGATCCTAAGAATGCTGACAAGGTATGCAAGCTCCAACGCTCGATTTATGGGCTGGTGCAAGCATCTCGGAGTTGGAACATTCGCTTTGATGAGATGATCAAAGCGTTTGGGTTTACGCAGACTTATGGAGAAGCCTGTGTTTACAAGAAAGTGAGTGGGAGCTCTGTAGCATTTCTCATATTATATGTAGATGACATACTTTTGATGGGAAATGATATAGAACTCTTGGACAGCATTAAGGCCTACTTGAATAAGAGTTTTTCAATGAAGGACCTTGGAGAAGCTGCATATATATTAGCCATCAAGATCTATAGAGATAGATCAAGACGCCTCATAGGTCTTTCACAAAGCACATACCTTGATAAGATATTGAAGAAGTTCAATATGGATCAGTCTAAGAAGGGGTTCTTACATGTGTTACAAGGTGTGAAATTGAGCTCAGCTCAATGTCCGACCACGGCAGAAGATATAGAAGAGATGAGTGTCATCCCCTATGCCTCAGCCATAGGTTCTATTATGTATGCCATGCTATGTACCAGACCTGATGTGAACCTTGCCGTAAGTTTGGTAGGAAGGTACCAAAGTAATCCCGGCAAGGAACACTAGACAGCGGTCAAGAATATCCTGAAGTACCTGAAAAGGACTAAGGAAATGTTTCTCGTTTATGGAGGTGACGAAGAGCTCGTCGTAAAAGGTTACGTCGACGCTAGCTTCGACACAGATCTGGATGACTCTAAGTCACAAACCGGATACGTGTATATTTTGAATGGTGGGGCAGTAAGCTGGTGCAGTTGCAAGCAAAGCGTCGTGGCGGCATCTACATGTGAAGCGGAGTACATGGCAGCCTCGGAGGCAGCGCATGAAGCAATTTGGGTGAAGGAGTTCATCACCGACCTAGGAGTCATACCTAATGCGTCGGGGCCGATCAAGCTCTTCTGTGACAACACTGGAGCTATTGCACTTGCCAAGGAGCCCAGGTTTCACAAGAAGACAAGGCACATCAAGCGTCGCTTCAACTCCATTCGTGAAAATGTTCAAGATGGAGACATAGATATTTGTAAAGTACATACGGACCTGAATGTAGCAGATCCGTTGACTAAACCTCTCCCTAAAGCAAAACATGATCAACACCAGAATTCCATGGGTGTTCGATTCATCACAATGTAACTAGATTATTAACTCTAGTGCAAGTGGGGGACTGTTGGAAATATGCCCTAGAGGCAATAATAAAATCATTATTATTATATTTCCTTGTTCATGATAATTGTCTTTATTCATGCTATAATTGTATTATCCGGAAATCGTAATACATGTGTGAATAATAGACACCAACATATCCCTAGTAAGCCTCTAGTTGACTAGCTCGTTGATCAACGGATAGTCATGGTTTCCTGACTATGGACATTGGATGTCATTGATAACGAGATCACATCATTGGGAGAATGATGTGATGGACAAGACCCAATCCTAAACATAGCACAAGATCGTATAGTTCGTTTGCTAGAGTTTTCCAATGTCAAGTATCCTTTCCTTAGACCATGAGATCGTGTAACTCCCGGATACTGTAGGAGTGCTTTGGGTATACCAAACGTCACAACGTAACTAGGTGACTATAAAGGTATACTACGGGTATCTCCGAAAGTATCTGTTGGGTTGACACGGATCAAGACTGGGATTTGTCACTCCGTATGACGGAGAGGTATCACTGGGCCCACTCGGTAATGCATCATCATAATGAGCTCAAAGTGACCAAGTGTCTGGTCACGGGATCATGCATTACGGTACGAGTAAAGTGACTTGCCGGTAACGAGATTGAACGAGGTATTGGGATACCGACGATCAGATCTCGGGCAAGTAACATACCGATTGACAAAGGGAATTGTATACGGGGTTGCTTGAATCCTCGACATCGTGGTTCATCCGATGAGATCATCGAGGAGCATGTGGGAGCCAACATGGGTATCCAGATCCCGCTGTTGGTTATTGACCGGAGAGCAATCTCGGTCATGTCTTACATGTCTCCCGAACCCGTAGGGTCTACACACTTAAGGTTCGGTGACGCTAGGGTTGTAGGGATATGTATATGCAGTAACCCGAATGTTGTTCGGAGTCCCGGATGAGATCCCGGACGTCACGAGGAGTTCCGGAATGGTCCGGAGGTAAAGAATTATATATAGGAAGTGCTATTTCGGCCATCGGGACAAGTTTCGGGGTCAACGGTATTGTACCGGGACCACCGGAAGGGTCCCGGGGGTCCACCGGGTGGGGCCACCTATCCCGGAGGGCCCCATGGGCTGAAGTGGGAAGGGATCCAGCCCAAAGTGGGCTGGGGCGCCACTTCCCCCTAGGGCCCATGCGCCTAGGGTGGGGAAACCCTAAAGGAAGAGTCCTAGAAGGGGAAGGCACCTCCTAGGTGCCTTGGGGAGGAGGGATTCCTCCCTTGGCCGCCGCCCCCCCTAGGAGATTGGATCTCCTAGGGCCGGCGCCCCCCCTAGGCCCCCTATATATAGTGGGGGGAAGGGAGGACCTCTCACCCTTGCCTTTGGTGCCTCCCTCTCCCTCTCCAACACCTCCTCCTCCTCCATAGTGCTTGGCGAAGCCCTGCCGGAGCACTGCAGCTCCATCACCACCACACCGTCGTGCTGCTGCTGGAGCCATCTTCCTCAACCTCTCCTTCCCCCTAGCTGGATCAAGAAGAAGGAGACGTTACGCTGACCGTACGTGTGTTGAACGCGTAGGTGCCGTCCGTTCGGCGCTAGGATCTCCGGTGATTTGGATCACGTCGAGTACGCCTTCCTCATCCCCGTTCTTTGAACGCTTCCGCGTGTGATCTACAAAGGTATGTAGATGCAATCCAATCACTCGTTGCTAGATGAACTCATAGATGGATCTTGGTGAAACCGTAGGAAAATTTTTGTTTTCTGCAATGTTCCCCAACAGTGGCATCATGAGCTAGGTCTATGCGTAGTTCTCTTGCACGAGTAGAACACAATTTGTTGTGGGCGTTGATGTTGTCAAGTTTCTTGCCGCTACTAGTCTTATCTTGCTTCAATGGTATTGTGGGATGAAGCGGCCTGGACCAACCTTACACATACGCTTACGTGAGACCGGTTCCACCGACTAACATGCACTAATTGCATAAGGTGGCTGGCGGGTGTCTGTCTCTTCCACTTTAGTTGGAGCGGATTCGATGAAAAGGGTCCTTATGAAGGGTAAATAGAAGTTGACAAATCATGTTGTGGCTTGCACGTAGGTAAGAAAACGTTCTTGCTAGAACCCTACTTCAGCCACGTAAAACATGCAACAACAATTAGAGGACGTCTAACTTGTTTTTGCAGCAAGTGCTTTGTGATATGATATGGCCAAAGTTGTGATGAATGATGAATGATATATATGTGATGTATGAGATGTTCATGCTATTGTAATAAGAATCACGACTTGCATGTCGATGAGTA
Organism: Triticum urartu; assembly: GCF_003073215.2. NCBI lineage: Eukaryota > Viridiplantae > Streptophyta > Magnoliopsida > Poales > Poaceae > Triticum > Triticum urartu. The sequence goes on from NC_053024.1 coordinate 640,168,089, forward strand.
TGACAACCGGCAGGAGCCATAGGAGTTGTCTTTATTTTTTGTATGACCTGCGTGTCATTGAGAAATGCCATGTAAATTACTTTACTTTATTGCTAAACGCGTTAGCCATAGTAGTAGAAGTAATAGTTGGCGAGCAACTTCATGGAGACACGATGATGGAGATCATGATGATGGAGATCATGGTGTCATGCCGGTGACAAGATGATCATGGAGCCCCAAGATGGAGATCAAAGGAGCTATGTGATATTGGCCATATCATGTCACTATAATTATTTGATTGCATGTGATGTTTATCATGTTTTTGCATCTTGTTTACTTAGAACGACGGTAGTAAATAAGATGATCCCTCATAATAATTTCAAGAAAGTGTTCCCCCTAACTGTGCACCGTTGCGACAGTTTGTTGTTTTGAAGCACCACGTGATGATTGGGTGTGATAGATTCCAACGTTCACATACAACGGGTGTAAGACAGATTTACACATGCAAACACTTAGGTTGACTTGACGAGCCTAGCATGTACAGACATGGCCTCGGAACACAAAAGACCGAAAGGTCGAGCATGAGTCGTATAGAAGATACAATCAACATGAAGATGTTCACCGATGTTGACTAGTCCGTCTCACGTGATGATCGGACACGGCCTAGTTAACTCGGATCATGTTATACTTAGATTACAGGAGGGATGTCTATCTAAGTGGGAGTTCATTGAATAATTTGATTAGATGAACTTAATTATCATGAACTTAGTCTAAACATTTTACAATATGTCTTGTAGATCAAATGGCCAACGTAGTCCTCAACTTCAACGCGTTCCTAGAGAAAACCAAGCTGAAAGACGATGGCAGCAACTACACGGACTGGGTCCGGAACCTGAGGATAATCCTCATAGCTGCCAAGAAAGATTATGTCCTACAAGCACCGCTGGGTGACGCACATGTTCTCCCTGCAGAACAAGACGTTATGAACGCTTGGCAGGCACGTACCGATGACTACTCCCTCGTTCAGTGCGGCATGCTTTACAGCTTAGAGCCGGGGCTCCAAAAGCGTTTTGAGAGACACGGAGCATATGAGATGTTCGAAGAGCTGAAAATGGTTTTCCAAGCTCATGCCCGGGTCAAGAGATATCAAGTCTCCGACAAGTTCTTCAGCTGTAAGATGGAGGAAAACAGTTCTGTCAGTGAGCACATACTCACTATGTCTGGGTTGCATAACCACATGACTCAGCTAGGAGTTAATCTCCCGGATGACGCGGTCATTGACAGAATCCTTCAGTCGCTTCCACCAAGCTACAAGAGCTTTGTGATGAACTTCAATATGCAGGGGATGGAAAAGACCATTCCTGAAGTATTTGCAATGCTGAAATCAGCAGAGGTAGAAGTCAAAAAGGAACATCAAGTGTTGATGGTGAATAAAACCACTAAGTTCAAGAAAGGCAAGGGTAAGAAAACCTTCAAGAAGGACGGCAAGGGAGTTGCCGCGCCCGGCAAGCAAGCTGCCGGGAAGAAGCCAAAGAATGGACCCAAGCCCGAGACTGAGTGCTTTTATTGCAAGGAGAGTGGTCACTGGAAGCGGAACTGCCCCAAATACTTAGCGGACAAGAAGGCCGGCAAAACGAAAGGTATATGTGATATACATGTAATTGATGTGTACCTTACCAGTACTCGTAGTAGCTCCTGGGTATTTGATACCGGTGCAGTTGCTCACATTTGTAACTCAAAGCAGGAGCTATGGAATAAGCGGAGACTGGCGAAGGACGAGGTGACGATGCGCGTCGGGAATGGTTCCAAGGTCGATGTGATCGCCGTCGGCACGCTGCCTCTTCATTTACCTACGGGATGTCACGACCGGTTTTCCAATAAAAATATTTATTGAGAAACCAATCTTTTGAGTCCAGTATGAGAAAAATCCTCCTTACCGGTAGACAAATTCTTGATACAATAAGCCAGTAGCATAAAATATATTACAGGGTCGAGCTACGGTTGCTCAACCAAATTATTACAAGCACGCCAATAATTATACATAATGGCGGACATGACACAGTGGTGTGGAGGCATACTACTGACTCGAGGATAGGGTGGTGGTGGAAAAACACAGCGGGGAGTGTGATACATGACTCTAAAACTGGCATCTCATCGAGCGTCGAGGTGAGGCTCGATGAATTTATTTGGTAGCGGAAGCGGATATAATACAGTGACCAAATCCAGGGTCGCACGAGACTGACTGGGATTCCTCTAGGCGTCGGACTCGCTATCAAATTCTTCATCCATGAGATCGCCTTCGTCAGCATCTGGCCAAATCAACAAGCCAGGTGAGTACTTTGAAAGTACTCGCAAGACAGTTCGGACGTAAGATATAACAAATGCATGCATGGATGCGTCATGATTAATTTTAACAGTGGCACATTAATTCGTAAAAACAAGACAGGTAAAAAGGGGGTCGGCGGTAGTCCGCTCGAAAACCCAGCAAAATAACTGTAAACCCAATCGGGTGTCTGAAGCGACACCTCGATAGGAAGATAAATGAATAAAGCACGCTGCAGTCGGGCGTCTAGGCGACACCACATAAAGGGCTTTAAAAGAAATGCCACAGTCGGGCGTCTGGGAGACGCCACATAAAGGGCTTTTAAAAGAAATGCCACAGTCGGGCGTCTGAGCGACGCCACATAAAGGGCTTTTAAAAGAAATGCCGCAGTCGGACGTCTGAGCGACATCGCAGAAAGGGCTTTCATTGAAAATAAAATATAACAATGCCACAGTCGGACGTCTGAGCGACGTCACAGAAAGGGCTTTTACTGAAAGTAAAAAATAACAATACCACAGTCGGACGTCTGAGCGCCATCACAGAAAGGGCTTTTATTCACAAGTAAATAATACTCATAATAAATATTCAATCCATGAAAATAAACAGGTTAGCCCATCCACAGGAATAATCATTTAACCGGGCTTAGCACTCATGTGATTCACCGGAGTCTGTCATCAAAACTGGCACTTGTCAGGATAAGATAATACTGAACTTGGACATGGAATAGATGATTCAAGGAATATATGACTCTGCAGAGTTTGTACAAAAATTTTCCCACAGCCAACGGATTTCCGTAGTCACGAAGGACTAGTTCTGTTTACGGTATTTCGGAAGAAAACACAGCTAACCAGTACACACCCATCCTACCTCTCGATGCTGGGAATCACCCTAGACATCGTCCAAGAAAAACTTTTGAGACGGGGAGATCACAATCTCGAATAGCATGGGATCAAATTTATATACGCGCGCTCTAAGGGGTGCCCCCCTCTCGGTCCCAACCGGAAACACCCATGCCCCCTGAGCGGATGACTGGCTTTAATCCAGGGCCATGGAACCATCATCACGGCCTCTCCTTTTTGGTGTGTACCAGGTAAGTGGTTTACAACTTACTAAGCCATATTCCTTGCGGGAAAACATGTAGTAGTATAGGGAAGGAAGAATGGAAGGAACTGGAATGATACGGGTTGACACTGAAGTCATATAGCCTGGCATAAGACTGGCATGCTACAACACTGCCATCTTACCATCCTCATGCCAACACATGGCCATGCATACTCACATCCATCCACTCATGGATTTTCGAAACTCACTTGCCTCATCGTTGCATGTAACATGACATTCGTCGGTATGTTCATCAACATGCCATAAACTACTTAATGCAAACATGCCAAAACAATCATCATATCAAAAGTTCAAACATGCTTGCCTGGTTCAGAGTAGTCGGAGCCTAGCTCGGTGAAGTTTGCGGTCCCGTCACCTCCTTCGGTATCTACGGTATAAAGAAAATATACGCGCTATCGTGAATACCGTGAGGTGCCCAAAAATTATTCCAAATATTTTTCAAATAAATATGATAAAAAACTAGACAAAAATTTGAAGAGGACAGAAAAAGAATCACTCAAAAATTCCTTTCTGTTAAAAAGTTATAAGGGTTTTAACCCAAGGACCCATCTGTAATGAAACAGAAAGTTCCCAGGGGCTAGCTTACAAAAACAAAAAACGCTTCGGTAGCGACTACGCCAGCCCAGAGGGAAAGCGCATTTGGCAGAAGGCGTTTTCAGAAAATGCTTCGCTTAGAAAGGACAGAGAGGCTGACGGCGGGTCCCGCCCGTCAGGTTTGAATATTCAAACGGGGCGGCAGATTTCGCTGGTGCCCGAGAGCCGCAGTGGTCGCCGGCGGCGATCCACGGCGAGGTAGGGGGATCGGAGGGTACCTCCGTGTTCAGGGCGCCATTCCGCGTCGGTTGGTGGTGGTGGTGGTCGCCGCGAGTACCACGTCGACGGTGAGCCTTGCTCCGGCGGACGACGGTTCGGGTGGTCGAGGGCCTCGTCGGAGAGAGCTGCGGAGATCAAATTGAGGAGGGGGTTAGACTTCTGGTAGCTAGAGGGGGTAACTGACGGGATTTAGGCGCCGGAGACGGCCTCACCGGAGCGAATCGAGGTGGAGGTCGAGGCGGAACGGGGCGGCTGGAGCTGGGGGAGGAGACCTCCTCGAGGTCCCCCTGTTGGCCTGGCGGGGTGCTGGAGAGGTGCAGTGATGGTGCGTGCTCGAGGGCGAGCTCGGGGCCCCTTTTTATAGGCGGTCCGAGGCGGTGGCCGAGAACAGGGTTCTCCGGCGAAGTTTACGGCGGCGCAGGGCATTGGTCGGGGAGGTTTAGGGGTCGAGCGCCGTCGTGGGGGTTCACTGGGTCCGTTTAGGTGCTAAACTAGCCAGGATTTGGGTGTTTTGGGCGAGCTCGACGGAACGGGGCGGCGCGGGCCCCGTCGGCGGCAGGGAGCACGTTCCGTGCTTGCCGGGCCACGGCGGCGGTGCCACGGGCGTGCGCTGGCTTGGCAGGGACACGCGGAGAGCCAGGGAACTTTGGGAGGCGCCGGGTGGCGTGGCGAGCGGGCTCGGGCCCTCGCTGGCCGCCACGGGAGGCGCAGCCACCGCAGAAGCTTCCAACACCGGCGAGGCTCGTCGCCACCGACGCCAGGAATCGGCCAAGCGTGCATGCGGGGTGTTGGCCAAGGGGAAGAGGCTGCGTGCAACGCGCCAGGGCGCACTGTGGCCGCGTGATCCGACGTCTGACGAAGGAAAAACGACACTGAATTCTGAATTTAACTGAAGATGAACAGAACAGTGTATGCAAGGTGTTCGACAGAATGATCTAGGCATCTAGGGATTTTTCCTTGAGCTGAAACTTGGTGAGGTGGCCTCTCATTGCACCAGGAGGCTGCCTGAATTTTTGGTGGAATTTTTGGAGAAGTGTAGATATGAATTTCACCAAATTTTTCAAATCTGGTCCAAACTTGCAGTGAGTGAAATTTGAAATTTTTGAAAAGAAGAAGAGTGGATCAAGATGGTTCTAGGTTGTGGATACTAAAGACAATCTAGGGGAGTTGGTTTGAGGTGAAAACTCAAAGGCAATGAGGTACTTGCTTTGAAAATCACTTAAGCTCAAAATAATTGGCAGAAATGATTTGGGAGATAAAATAATTGAAATAAAATCCAAAACTTGTTTGGACTTGTTGAGATAGAGAAATTAGATTGTTCAAAGGTGGAGGGAGGGATTTTGAGAAGATTTACTATAGGAGACATGGTAAAACCATGGGAGTTTTCAAGATAAGAAAAACCTAAAAATTCATAAAGTTCTTTTTATAAAAAAAGAATAATTTCCAAAAATATATTTTGTGAAGGGAACCATCAGAGAAAGAGTTTTAAATGATCAAACACCATAGTTTGAAGAACATACAAAAATAAAAATCCTTGCCAAAGAAGTTTTTAAGAGGAAGGTTTTTCTGGAAAATTTTAAATGGCCTCTTTTCAAAAACCACAAAGTTTTTGCTGAAAACCAAATAAAAAAATTTGGAGTGTCACACGGGATTAGTTTTAAACCTCAATAATTGTTATTTAGTACCAGCTTTGAGCATGAACATTGTATCAGGATCTCGTTTAACACGAGATGGCTACTCATTTAAATCCGAGAATAATGGTTGTTCTATTTATATGAGAGATATGTTTTATGGTCATGCTCCGATGGTGAATGGTTTATTCTTAATGAATCTCGAGCGTAATGCTACACATATTCATAGTGTGAGTACCAAGAGATGTAAGATTGATAATGATAGTCCCACATACTTGTGGCACTGCCGCCTTGGTCACATAGGTGTCAAACGCATGAAGAAGCTCCATGCTGATGGACTTTTAGAGTCTCTTGATTACGAATCATTTGACACGTGCGAACCATGCCTCATGGGTAAAATGACCAAGACTCCGTTCTCAGGAACAATGGAGCGAGCAACCAACTTATTGGAAATCATACATACTGATGTGTGCGGTCCAATGAGTGTTGAGGCTTGCGGTGGCTATCATTATGTTCTCACCCTCACTGATGACTTGAGTAGATATGGGTATGTCTACTTAATGAAACACAAGTCTGAGACCTTTGAAAAGTTCAAAGAATTTCAGAGTGAGGTTGAGAATCAACGTGACAGGAAAATCAAGTTCCTGCGATCAGATCGTGGAGGAGAATACTTGAGTCACGAGTTTGGCACACACTTAAGAAAATGTGGAATAGTTTCACAACTCACGCCGCCTGGAACACCTCAGCGTAATGGTGTGTCCGAACGTCGTAATCGCACTCTATTAGATATGGTGCGATCTATGATGTCTCTTATCCGATTTACCGCTATCTTTTTGGGGCTATGCTTTAGAGACTGCCGCATTCACTTTAAATAGGGCTCCGTCGAAATCCGTTGAGACGACACCGTATGAATTATGGTTTGGGAAGAAACCTAAGCTGTCGTTTCTAAAAGTTTGGGGATGCGATGCTTATGTCAAGAAACTTCAACCTGAAAAGCTCGAACCCAAGTCGGAAAAATGCGTCTTCATAGGATACCCTAAAGAAACTATTGGGTATACCTTCTACCTCAGATCCGAAGGCAAGATCTTTGTTGCCAAGAATGGATCCTTTCTAGAGAAAGAGTTTCTCTCGAAAGAAGTAAGTGGGAGGAAAGTAGAACTTGATGAAGTATTACCTCTTGAACCGGAAAAGGCAACTCAAGAAAATGTTCCTGAGGTGCCTGCACCGACTAGAGAGGAAGTTAATGATGATGATCATGAAACTTCAGATCAAGTTGCTACTGAACTTCGTAGGTCCACAAGGACACGTTCCGCACCAGAGTGGTACGACAACCCTGTCTTGGAAATCATGTTGTTAGACAACGGTGAACCTTCGAACTATGAAGAAGCGATGGCGGGCCCGGATTCCGACAAATGGCTAGAAGCCATGAAATCCGAGATAGGATCCATGTATGAAAACGAAGTATGGACTTTGACTGACTTGCGATCGGTGAGCCGAGCCATAGAAAATAAATGGATCTTTAAGAAGAAGACAGACGCGGATGGTAATGTGACCATCTATAAAGCTCGGCTTGTCGCTAAGGGTTATCGACAAGTTCAAGGGGTTGACTACGATGAGACTTTCTCACCGGTAGCGAAGCTGAAGTCCGTCCGAATCATGTTAGCAATTGCCGCATTCTATGATTATGAGATATGGCAAATGGACGTCAAAACGGCATTCCTTAATGGTTTCCTTAAGGAAGAATTGTATATGATGCAGCCGGAAGGTTTTGTCGATCCTAAGAATGCTGACAAGGTGTGCAAGCTCCAACGCTCGATTTATGGGCTGGTGCAAGCATCTCGGAGTTGGAACATTCGCTTTGATGAGATGATCAAAGCGTTTGGGTTTACGCAGACTTATGGAGAAGCCTGCGTTTACAAGAAAGTGAGTGGGAGCTCTGTAGCATTTCTCATATTATATGTAGATGACATACTTTTGATGGGAAATGATATAGAACTCTTGGACATCATTAAGGCCTACTTGAATAAGAGTTTTTCAATGAAGGACCTTGGAGAAGCTGCTTATATATTAGGCATCAAGATCTATAGAGATAGATCAAGACGCCTCATAGGTCTTTCACAAAGCACATACCTTGATAAGATATTGAAGAATTTCAATATGGATCAGTCTAAGAAGGGGTTCTTGCTGTGTTACAAGGTGTGAAATTGAGCTCAGCTCAATGTCCGACCACGGCAGAAGATATAGAAGAGATGAGTGTCATCCCCTATGCCTCAGCCATAGGTTCTATTATGTATGCCATGCTGTGTACCAGACCTGATGTAAACCTTGCCGTAAGTTTGGTAGGAAGGTACCAAAGTAATCCCGGCAAGGAACACTAGACAGCGGTCAAGAATATCCTGAAGTACCTGAAAAGGACTAAGGAAATGTTTCTCGTTTATGGAGGTGACGAAGAGCTCGTCGTAAAGGTTACGTCGACGCTAGCTTCGACACAGATCTGGATGACTCTAAGTCACAAACCGGATACGTGTATATTTTGAATGGTGGGGCAGTAAGCTGGTGCAGTTGCAAGCAGAGCGTCGTGGCGGGATCTACATGTGAAGCGGAGTACATGGCAGCCTCGGAGGCAGCGCATGAAGCAATTTGGGTGAAGGAGTTCATCACCGACCTAGGAGTCATACCCAATGCGTCGGGGCCGATCAAGCTCTTCTGTGACAACACTGGAGCTATTGCACTTGCCAAGGAGCCCAGGTTTCACAAGAAGACAAGGCACATCAAGCGTCGCTTCAACTCCATTCGTGAAAATGTTCAAGATGGAGACATAGATATTTGTAAAGTACATACGGACCTGAATGTAGCAGATCCGTTGACTAAACCTCTCCCTAGAGCAAAACATGATCAACACCAGAATTCCATGGGTGTTCGATTCATCACAATGTAACTAGATTATTGACTCTAGTGCAAGTGGGAGACTGTTGGAAATATGCCCTAGAGGCAATAATAAAATCATTATTATTATATTTCCTTGTTCATGATAATTGTCTTTATTCATGCTATAATTGTATTATCCGGAAATCGTAATACATGTGTGAATAATAGACACCAACATGTCCCTAGTAAGCCTCTAGTTGACTAGCTCGTTGATCAACGGATAGTCATGGTTTCCTGACTATGGACATTGGATGTCATTGATAACGAGATCACATCATTAGGAGAATGATGTGATGGACAAGACCCAATCCTAAACATAGCACAAGATCGTATAGTTCGTTTGCTAGAGTTTTTCCAATGTCAAGTATCTTTTCCTTAGACCATGAGATCGTGTAACTCCCGGATACCGTAGGAGTGCTTTGGGTATACCAAACGTCACAACGTAACTGGGTGACTATAAAGGTAGACTACGGGTATCTCCGAAAGTATCTGTTGGGTTGACACGGATCAAGACTGGGATTTGTCACTCCGTATGACGGAGAGGTATCACTGGGCCCACTCGGTAATGCATCATCATAATGAGCTCAAAGTGACCAAGTGTCTGGTCACGGGATCATGCATTAACGGTACGAGTAAAGTGACTTGCCGGTAACGAGATTGAACGAGGTATTGGGATACCGACGATCAGATCTCGGGCAAGTAACATACCGATTGACAAAGGGAATTGTATACGAGGTTGCTTGAATCCTCGACATCGTGGTTCATCCGATGAGATCATCGAGGAGCATGTGGGAGCCAACATGGGTATCCAGATCCCGCTGTTGGTTATTGACCGGAGAGCAATCTCGGTCATGTCTACATGTCTCCCGAACCCGTAGGGTCTACACACTTAAGGTTCGGTGACGCTAGGGTTGTAGGGATATGTATATGCAGTAACCCGAATGTTGTTCGGAGTCCCGGATGAGATCCCGGACGTCACGAGGAGTTCCGAAATGGTCCGGAGGTAAAGAATTATATATAGGAAGTGCTATTTCGGCCGTCGGGACAAGTTTCGGGGTCAACGGTATTGTACCGGGACCACCGGAAGGGTCCCGGGGGTCCACCGGGTGGGGCCACCTATCCCGGAGGGCCCCATGGGCTGAAGTGGGAAGGGATCCAGCCCAAAGTGGGCTGGGGCGCCACTTCCCCCTAGGGCCCATGCGCCTAGGGTGGGGAAACCCTAAAGGAAGAGTCCTAGAAGGGGAAGGCACCTCCTAGGTGCCTTGGGGAGGAGGGATTCCTCCCTTGGCCGCCGCCCCCCGTAGGAGATTGGATCTCCTAGGGCCGGCGCCCCCCCTAGGCCCCCTATATATAGTGGGGGGAAGGGAGGACCTCTCACCCTTGCCTTTGGTGCCTCCCTCTCCCTCTCCAACACCTCCTCCTCCTCCATAGTGCTTGGCGAAGCCCTGCCGGAGCACTGCAGCTCCATCACCACCACACCGTCGTGCTGCTGCTGGAGCCATCTTCCTCAACCTCTCCTTCCCCCTTGCTGGATCAAGAAGAAGGAGACGTTACGCTGACCGTACGTGTGTTGAACGCGGAGGTGCCGTCCGTTCGGCGCTAGGATCTCCGGTGATTTGGATCACGTCGAGTACGCCTTCCTCATCCCCGTTCTTTGAACGCTTCCGTGCGTGATCTACAAAGGTATGTAGATGCAATCCAATCACTCGTTGCTAGATGAACTCATAGATGGATCTTGGTGAAACCGTAGGAAAATTTTTGTTTTCTGCAACGTTCACCAACAGTACTTTGTCGGCGTCCACATGCAGCGCGGTCCGAAGGCCATGGCGAACCATTGGGGGTTCATGTTGGAAATATGCCCTAGAGGCAATAATAAATTGGTTATTATTATATTTCTTTGTTCATGATAATTGTCTATTGTTCATGCTATAATTGTGTTATCCGGAAATCGTAATACATGTGTGAATACATAGACCACAACACGTCCCTAGTGAGCCTCTAGTTGACTAGCTCGTTGATCAAAAGATAGTCATGGTTTTCTGACTATGGACATTGGATGTCATTGATAATGGGATCACATCATTAGGAGAATGATGTGATGGACAAGACCCAATCCTAAGCTTAGCTCAAAGATCGTGTAGTTCGTTTGCTGTAGCTTTTCTGAATGTCAAGTATCATTTCCTTAGACCATGAGATTGTGCAACTCCCGGATACCGTAGGAATGCCTTGGGTGTGCCAAACGTCACAACGTAACTGGGTGGCTATAAAGGTACATTACAGGTATCTCCGAAAGTTTCTGTTGGGTTGGCACGAATCGAGACTGAGATTTGTCACTCCGTATGACGGAGAGGTATCTCTGGGCCCACTCGGTAATGCATCATCATAATGAGCTCAATGTGATCAAGTGGTTGATCACGGGATCATGCATTACGGTACGAGTAAAGTGACTTGCCGGTAACGAGACTGAACAATGTATTGGGATACCGACGATCGAGTCTCGGGCAAGTAACGTACTGATTGACAAAGGGAATTGTATACGGATTGATTTAATCCTGGATGTCGTGGTTCATCTGATGAGATCATCGTGGAGCATGTGGGAGCCAACATGGGTATCTAGATCCCGCTGTTGGTTATTGACCGGAGAGGCTTCTCGGTCATGTCTGCATGTCTCCCGAACCCGTAGGGTCTGCACACTTAAGGTTCGGTGACGCTAGGGTTGTAGAGATATTAGCACACGGTAACCCGAAAGTTGTTCGGAGTCCCGGATGAGATCCCGGACGTCACGAAGAGTTCCGGAATGATCCAGAGGTAAAGATTCATATATAGGAAGTCCAGTTTCGGCCATCGGGAAGGTTTCGGGGGTCACCGGTATTGTACCGGGACCACCGGAAGGGTCCCGGGGGTCCACCGGGTGGGGCCACCTATCCCGGAGGGCCCCATGGGCTGAAGTGGGAGGGTAACCAGCCCCTAATGGGCTGGTGCGCCCCCCCTTGGGCCTCCTCCTGCGCCTAGGGTTGGAAACCCTAGGGGTGGGGGCGCCACCCTTGCCTTGGGGGGCAAGGCACCCCTTTGGCCGCCGCCCCCCTAGGAGATTGGATCTCCTAGGGCCGGCGCCCCCCCCCCCTAGGCACCCTATATATAGTGGGGGGGAGGGAAGGCTGCGCACCCAAGCCCCTGGCCTCTCCATCTCCCTCCCGTGACACTCCTCCGTCTCCCAGTGCTTGGCGAAGCCCTGTCGAGATCACCGTTGCTTCCACCACCACGCCGTCGTGCTGCTGGATCTTCATCAACCTCTCCTTTCCCCTTGCTGGATCAAGAAGGAGGAGACGTCTCCCAACCGTACGTGTGTTGAACGCGGAGGTGCCGTCCATTCGGCACTAGGTCATCGGTGATTTGAATCACGTCGAGTACGACTACATCAACCCCGTTCTCTTGAACGCTTCCGCTCGTCATCTACAAGGGTATGTAGATGCATTCCTCTCTCCCTCGTTGCTAGATGACTCCATAGATTGATCTTGGTGATGCGTAGAAAATTTTAAAATTCTGCTACGTTCCTCAACAGTTCATCCAAACAGCGTGCAACAAATGGCATGGGATCATTGAGGAGATCACGGCTCGCCCGGAGATCGGTGCCAACATCGAGGGTCAGGTATGCCGCCGGTCTCTCGCTCACTTTCGCCGTGTGTGTGCGTCGCAAACACTTGTTCCTTGGCGCGGATGGTCCGGATGTTCGGCATGTTTCGGCAGGACAACAGCGCCAACTCCCACTCCGACCCCAACGCCGCCGCCAAGCCCGAGCGACGCCAAGCACAGAAGCCTCACGGACCTCGCCGACGCCGACCAACCCGCGCACGCCGATTCCCGCAAGTCCGACGCCACTGGAAGCGCCACTAGACGGCGCCTCCGTTTGATGAATTGCCTACACGTCCTTCCTTTTGAATGCCGAACTTTTACGTCATTTGATTGCCGAACTGTGGCATGGTGATCACTGGACTTGTGGCGCTGATCGCCTGACTTATGGCATTTTTAGGTAGCAGGAAATGTGAAGCTTAAATTTGAACGTCTTGGGGCCGGCCCCTCGGGGCGTGACCGGGGCCTAGATTGCCCCCATGGCCTAAAAAGCGCCGGCCGATGGTCCGAAATAGCGTCGGCCGCTGCGCTGGGGACCGAAGGAGTGGAGATGCTCTTACATTTGGCATTGGGGTGGGTTCTAGTAATCCAGTCCTTTTCAAGCGGGTTTTGAGCAATGAGTGTTTTATTAGTAATACTACTGCTTATGGTGAATTAGCTGAACAGGAATAAATATGTGATCATGTAGTGCTTGCATTTGATGTCGAGAATCCAGCTCTTTTCAACCGGGTTTTGCTTACCTTTAACGTTTGGATAACAAACCGAATTTAGCTTGCTTTCATGGCTCATGACTATTTCTCCACAATTGATTATAAAATAAAGTAATTCCAGGTGTCCTGAGTGCTTGAGGATTTGAATGTAAACCGACCCTAAAATGAACGGCAACTGAACGAAACAAAAAGAAACTTGGTTGGTATTTGGTACACGAGCGGAGTACCGACCAGCACTCTAGTAGCTAGCTTTTTTTGTTTTTTGAGCGAACTTGGTTGGCTCAATCCCGCAATCCGCGTCGTGACAAACCGTGGCGTGGCGTGAGGAGTGCATGTGTAGGTCTTCTCTTCTCATGCTCATATAAGTGGTAGAAGAGGTCACCTCATAAAAAGGTGCAAGTCTAACTCAACTTTCGTGGTGGGACTAAATTTTAGTCTCACTCATTCCACTTACATGTACGCATGAATAAGCCAAGAGAATTTCAAAATTCTAGTTGGACTTTGGGCCAAAGGTCCACTAGCAAATTCCAACATGTTTATAAAAAGCCTCCTGTGTTTCTTTAAATAACCCGTGGTCTAGTATTAAGTCCATCTCCTTTCTCTTTACTCCCTCTGGTCTAGTATTAAGTCCGTCTCCTTTCTCTTTACTCCCTCTGTCCGATGAAGAGTATACGTTTGCGTTTAAAATTTCTTCATAAAAAAGTATACTTCTATCTTCCCAATGCACTTTAAAATATTGTCTCTCATCACACGATAATCAAGACCAATATGCACTTAGTTTTATTGGAGGTTGGGTAATTAAAAAGAAGAGAGATGGTGGCTTGGATCTTTCCAATGCATTTTTTACTCCACTCCATAATTTGTTCTAAAAAATTTAGATGTACACTTTTTACCGGACGGAGGGAGTATCTGTTAGGTTTCAACCCAATTTCCAATTGCTAGCCAGTCCGCCTGGATGACTTCTGTTGATGATTTACAACGCGATTTTGGAGAAAAGAACCACAGCGGCAAAACATAAAAGAATAGCACGCAAAAATTTCCTGAAAACGTGTTTTAGTGGGACCGAACACATGACCTCCCGTGAGAGAACGACGTCACTAGCTCAGCGACTTTTAAAAAAAATCAAATGAGATATTCTTCTCACAAAGGTAAATTGATTTCTTTTCAAAAAGTGAATATTTTTAAGAAGAAATGACTAACTTTCAAAGACACAAACATTTTTTGGAAGATCTAAAAATCAAATAAATGAGCGATATTAAAAACAACATTTATTTTTTTTTGAAACTACGAACAACTTTTTGAAAAAAAATGCGAACTCTTTTTGTAAGAGCAACAAATTTGAAAAATGTGAACATACTTTTCAAAACAGGAACCTTCTATGAAATTGCTGAACATTTTTTGAATGAAGAACAAATTATGAAAATATTTTTTTAATTTGCGAACAAATTTTGCAAAGGAGAACATTTTCTAAAATTTCTGAACACCTTTCGAAATTGTGAAAACATTTTGAAAATAAGAACATTTTTTCGAAAATTCGTGAACATTTTCTGATACATGAGCACTTTTCTAATATCTGAACATTTTCTCAAATTTTAAACAAAATTCTAAAACAAACATTATTCGAAATTCCTGAGCATTTTTTAAAATGTGTACACTGTGAAAATTTGAGAACACATTTTCAAAAATAGAAACGTTTTTTGAAAATCATGAGCAATTTTTTCGAAGCGGTAAATCTGTTTGAAATTGCAGAAGAAAAGTTGACAACATGAACATTTTTTGATTGTATGAATAATTTTTTAAATTAGAAAAAAAAAATTAAACATCTTAAAAAAATGAAACGTGAACATTTTTTGGAATTTAGGACCAAATTTTAAAAACGGAAGCATATTTTGAATTCCCAACATTTTTCGAAAAGGTGGTAAATTTTTTGAATAAAAATATTCCGAGCTGAAAAACAATAGCATTTCTTAAATTCCTGAATAATTTTTAAAACATGCGAACATTTTCTGCATTTCTGAACAATTTTTGAAATCTCAAACATTTTTTCAATTTTGAACGATTTTTAAATCACAAACATTTATTTAAAAGTCTGAACAATTTTAAGAGAGATGAACCTTTTTAAGAGAAGCAAAATAAAAAATAAAAAAAAAAAACAGAAAAGGAAAAAAGAAAAAAAGAAAAAAAGAGAAAAAACAAAAAACATGAAAACCAAAAAGAAAACAGGAAAACCGGTAAAGCAATAAAAAACCAGTCAGGGAACATTCTAGAAAGTTCCCAAAACCGGCTGGTTAGTAGTGGCAAATTGGGCCGGCCCTGTTCTAGCGCGGTGGGCGTTCTGTCTGTGCGTTTCGTCGACACTTTGACGCAGCAACTAGTCAATGTGTACGTGCAATGCACGTTAATTTGGAAGTATATTAAGTTTATGTGGATATTAAGTAGGATATTATTTGCGTGTTATTATGTGATTAGGACTATATTTGGCATGAAATTAACTGCACACTAAACGTGTTGAGCGATCGACATTGAAAAAGTCTAGGTCGTTGAATTGACATGATTTGATGGCCGAGATTAATTGAATCTGCCACTTTGGGTCTTTTTAAATTGGTATAGATAAGTGGCGAATTGGGTTTTTCAAATAAAAATACTTAGTTTCCAACCATGCTATTAATCATTCCTGTTAACGAATATAAAATTCTTTTAAAGGCAAAACCTTAATAAACCTAATTAATTGCGATTGTGTGTGTGTGTGTGTGTGTGTGTGTGTGTGTGTGTGTGTGTGTGTTTGTGTGTTTAGATATGTTAAATAAATTGTGTTAGATGGGCCCTTTTTCTGTAGACTAAGGGTAGAGAAAAATATTTGTGCTTTGTGGGATTAGAACTCATGACCACAAAGGCCCCCAACCAGCTGACCTAGCATGTGCTTGTGCTAAAAAAACTAGGTTCATTACTTAATTAAAAAGTCCCACCTCGACTCTTTGCATGAAAATACGTCAATTTATATACATTTGTAAATTGTGTGAAAATCGGGAAGCCACTACAAGAACCAAGGAACAGAGGGAGCAAAGGAATTAAATGAATTTGGGCTAGCATGGCTGATTGGCACTAAATAAATTAAAATTTTGAATTTGCATGGATGGTGGCGTTAATATAAATTGTGTTGATTTGTATGTAAGACCAGATTTCAAAATTATTGCTATGAGGAGGAGATCATATAATTAATGAATTAATCATTCCGAAGTCCACCAATATTGTGTTAATAATCCATTTTTTAAGACTTTCGTGCGATAACCATAACAACGGAGAGAGTGGATTTCAATCTCAGTATGCATATCCCTGCTCCGTCAGGTGGCACCGTCCGAATGTTTTCCTATTGCATTAATATACGTTTTGATGAATATGTCAATTATTTATCCCGTTACAATGTATGGGCATATGTGCTAGTTATACTAGAATTGTAAACGAAAAATAATCAGGTGGCTCCCGAGTCTTTCTAGCTAGCTAGCTGTGGTGAACTAAACATTGGCGCTTCCACGCTACGCCTGTGCATGCACGTGCTAGGGGTTTCTCGTGCCTTCTGTCGATGTCGCCGTCGGTCCGTCTCGTCTTCTGTGGTTTTAGGGCCATGGAGGCGCAGCAGCTTCCGGCCCTTGCCGATGTGGGCTATGTTTTTTTATGTTTCTTTAAGTTTTGTTAGGGTTTGCGTTCCGCTCAGAGATCCGAGGCGGCGGCGGCTCTCTGAAGATAGAATAAGGTTTTCCCCGCCTAATCCCCGTCCTGGTGGTATGTCTAATATCGTCGGTGGGTACGTGGAGGTGTGTTTTCAGTAGATCTATCCTTGGTGGATTTTCTTGGATTTGGTCATAGTTCGTCTATGTTTGTATGTTTTCAGGTTGTATCCTTTTGATCTACGCTACGCCTCAATAGCGGCGGTTGCAATTCTGGTGCGTGGGTCCTATGGAGCCTTAGGACGACTTCCTGACTGTCTACAACAACACGTTTTGGTCAGCTCCGATGAGGGAGGATAGATGACAGCGGCGCGTCTTCGGCTCGCTTCAGTCTCTGTAGTCGTCACTATGTGGTATACGGATCTGGACGTAATTTTTATTATTTCTGACGTTCGTTGCACTGCGATGATTAAAGATGAATAGATTGAAAGTTTTTATTGCGTTCGTTTCTTTTCAGCATTGACGCACTATCGCATACTACTACAATCGAAAAGGAAATATAATCAGGTGGCTCCTGGGTCTTTCTTAAAGACAGGCGCCTCCTGATGGATGGATCGAGCCATCAGGTTCAAATCAGAACAATAAACTAATGCCGCGCTTGGATTGGTTGTATTTAAATACGAAGGCGTATATTTTACAGCTGTATCTTACCGGCCGCTTAGCAAATCTGGGACGGAAATAAAACGACGAGCTGAGACCGACGATCCAAACAGGACCTAATAGTGTTTGAAGTAAAGGAAAATACACAAGAGCTCTCGGGTGCTCCGCACCCCTATACGAAAAATATTCGTAAAAAATTCCCAGAAAATCAAAAAAATCCAAGATTTCAGGATGTCAAACCTGGTTTCCCAATCTACTTCCATGTGAAATTTCGTGAAAAAAAACCAAAAAAAGTATCCGTGGCAAAGGAATTACTGCCTGGAAAAAAATATACCCAAACAGTGTTTTGCTATACATAGAAATTTTTTGTCTTTTTTGCCACAAATACGTTAACTGGTATTTTGTCACCAAATTTCGGACGGAAGTACATCAGGAACCTGCATTTGATATCCCAAAATCCCAGATTTTTTTTCAAATTTTTCGATATTTTTTTCTGATATTGTACGTATATAGGTGCGGAGCACCCGAGAGCTCTAAATCCTTGTCCTTGAAGTAAACTATAATATATGTACTAAGTTGGCCGAGAGAATAGCTGGGCAGGAAGCCAGCAGGAATCTCGCACGTGGCAGGCATGTGGCCCCGTACTGCCGTACACACAAGCATGCTAGGCTGGTGGCCAGACTGCCGTACACACATGCAGACGTCGGCGGTGGCCGACGCTCGCCGGCGACGATAGCGACGGCTCTAGGTCGGCCCAGCCGCGAGATTGGCTTGACTGATAGTATTAGTGTAATGATACAAGCGTACGTGAGGTGGGTCGTTGGCCAAATGCAAAGTGCTTGCGAATTGCCGAGCGAGGGGACCATACCTGAATTCCAACAACAAATTGACAACAGCATAACTTCAGACTCTTCAGTCGCTTATCCCCTACTTAAGTTGTACTCACGTCGTGGTGGTGGTGGTGGTCGTCGTCGCCAATAAATTGATCACCTTGGACGGCCGGTCGGTGTATTGTTGATGATTGGCCATCGCCTGATTGACTGAATCATGCATGCATGCACTCAATCGACTGACCACAAAGCCAGCTAGCTCTTTTTGACAGATACAACACATGAATACTAGGAGTGCTAGTTGCAGTTAACAAGGACTATCAAGAAACAGAAGAAAACGACCTCTTGCATGTCACTTTGTTCCCCTGTTGGGTTGTCAATTTGTTACAACACAAAACGAATAATACTAGGCAGGCACCAGCTACATCACCACACCAATCACTCCCCGCACTTACTCGCTCACTCTGCTAGACTGCTAATGCCATGGAAATGAAAACCCAAATGGAATGTGATTTTTTTTTCTCCAAATGTACGTGCATTCCACTGCCAACAATAGTTGGGTTCTTTTATTTGCGGGCAAATAGTTGGGTTGTCTATGGGCCTTAACTGGGCCAGGCGAGCAATGGCCCAGCCATTATGATGATGTGATATTCCCCACGGACGCAGAGTATCTTAGCCCGAGCTCAAATGAGCTCGGGTGAACAGTAAAATCCCAAAGAAAATTGAAACAAAATTCAAAAACGTGAAAACAAAATGAGAAACATTGATGAATGTTGTGAGTGATTGCAAACTTTTGTCATGCAATAACATTCGTGGAAGTCATGCAAAAAAAATGGTGGTCCAAAAATGTTATTTTCGAAGAATTTTGGGGCATCAATTTGTTTGGGTGCAACTTTCACGAATGTCATTTCGTAATGAAACTTTTCATGAACTCAAAACTTTCACCAATGTTTGCCATAAAAAATCAGAATTGTTTGAATTTGTTTGAATTTACCACTAATAGATAAATGGCTAACCACAACTTTCATTGGTGGCACCCCATTTTCAATCAACATCACCACTATATTTCAAATAGTAGTGGCGTTGGACTTTTTGGTAAGACATCACTATGACCATAGTGATGGCGTTGCAAAATTGTTGAACGCCATTTGTAGGTGGGACTCATAGTTGGTACAAGGCATCATATAGTGGTGGTGTTGCATAAGATCGAACGTCACCACTATTGTGTTCACGTCTGACGTGTCATGTGCTGCCATATCACCACTATATAACGTGGGGTCTATTTCCTAGTATTACTTTTATTTGTAATTATTTATCCTTCATTGATCAAAATGCATTCAAGTATTTCTAAAATATTTTAGCCAACAATCTAGGATTAACAAATTACTAAATTAATAATAATTTTTAAATGGTGAAAAAAAATTATATTACAATTTGAGACTTTTATTTTTTACCTTTTTATTTTTAAATGGTAAAAAAAATTATATTATATTTTGAGACATTAATTGTTTACAATTTAAGTTCTTGTAAATGGTGAATAATTTTATATTATATTAGTAAAATACTATTGTTGTTACTTTATTAAATCAAGAATATTTTAACAGGAAATAGTGACATTTTTATAATGTATTTTGAGTATTTTTGTTGTCTTACCTTTTTATTTTTTTCTAAATGGTGGTAAACATTTTTATATTATGTTAGTCAAAAAATATTGTAGTTACTTTTATGAATGTAAGAATATTTGAATTATAAATAATGACACTTTTATAAAATATATTGAGCCTTTATTTCTTTTTATTAAAGTAAAATATAGTTTTAAATTCTATTAAAGTATGAATGTTATTTTGTGGCTTTTTATAAATTGAAAAAAATTGTAATCACTGACTCACTGGCCTATTGTGCCTAGCCCATGAATGCATCGGAAGCACTCAGTCAAAATGGAGGGGCATCGAACCTGCTTGTCCCAATTCAATCTCTCCCTCTATCGATCCCTTTTCACAGCTACTCGTTGCCGACCGACTCTTGCCATTTCCGCCCATCTCTGCTGCTGAGCTAAACTTCTACAGCTAACCCTCTCGCCGCCCTATCTACTAGACGCATTCAATTGGTTTTTTTTGTGCTCACTTGGGCCATCCCGATTTGATTCCCACGCTAGGATTTTGGTGACAGCGAGGGAGAAGACAGTGACGAGCTCTGCCTCAGCTACAAAACCGACAAGGTGAGCTCATGTCGTGGCTATTTTGAGCTTGGTTTATGTTTAAAGGTTATGCCCTGACAATTTTGTGTTTAGTATGGTTAAAGCCATAGCCGTTGTGACTTTGCGTTTAGGCTTAAGCCATGGTCGTGGCGATTTTGTGTTTGGTTAAAGATGCCCAGTTAAACTACATTTACTCAATTGAATAGTTTTTAGGATTAAAGCCTATGACTTGCTATTGTGCTATGGCTATTATTAATTCAATTTATCATGTGAATCCAAAAGCTTTGACACTGCCAAATGTTTACTTAATTCTACAGCTCCAAACTAGTGTTAATTTTTTCATTTGCCAAATCTTTAACAATGCTGAAATAGTGCCAAAACTAGTGTCAAAACAGTGCCAAAGGTCTAGTTAATTTGACAGCCACAGACAAGTGTTATTTTTTTTGTTTGACAAAGCTTTGAAGGTGCCAAAATAGTGCCAAAACTAGTGTCAAAACAGTGCCAAAAATAGTGCCAAAAGCTTTGACAGTGCCAGAGCTTTACTCAATTTGACAAGTCAAAAATTCAGAAATTGTCTTCACAATGTACTAGGCAGTAGAACATGATATATGGACAAAATTGTTGTTATGCATCGCTAGTACATTACCATGATTTGTGATATACATTCATAGCAACTACAAATCTGACTTGTTATTATTTTGTAGTTTCCGCCAATGAGTTCATTAAACAACCACTACAAATCTTCATGTAACCTCGCAGCATATGCCAAGGAAGCCGACGTGAGTAGTAACCGAGTAAGAACTCATTTTTATTCGACAAACTCATTCATGATGATTGCAAAACACATGCATATCTGACGATTTCAAACATTGGACTTGGTAGGGATACATACTAAATCTGACACAAAAGTTCAAGAACATGTCTATGATGTGTACATGCTCAACCGCCAGCTTTTGGATACTCATGAAAGTAACATCAAGGCCCTAAAGGAGGTGAATGCCACGCTGAAGGAGGATAAGGATCTCCTAATTGACAAGAAGGCTAATCTCTTCGATAAGAATCTTAGGCTGAAGGAGCAGAGGGATCAGCTGATCAAGAGAGGGATCAACTAAGGGAGAGAAAGCACCTCAGGGTCGAGAAAAATGAGCTCAAAATTGAGAAAGCTCATTTTTCTCAAAGAAGGAGAAAACAATAGGTAGAAAATTTGACATATCAAGGCAATCCGTGATCAAGTGTGATCGACCACCTACGCTATCTAGTTTGTAAGTTGATGATGTACTATTATGTAGTTTGTTAAGTTGAACTATTTTGTAAAGATGAACCATCTTAGCTCTTGAAATGCTAACTATTATGTAGTTTGTCAACTTGATTATGTGGTACCTATCTATATTGTAAAGTTGAACTAGTTGATGCAGTAGTATCTTAAATTAGTTGATGGATTACCTAGCTGCATATATTTCTTATAAGCGAAAAATCTAATTGGTGGTGCGGTGCTAACAAGTCATGTCAGTGCTAACATACACATACCGCTAGCGTTGGCCACGTGATACGATATGAGGACACAAATACTGTCGACGTTGCTCCAACGCTGCCGGTAAATTTTATCACTAGCGTCATATTGATGGTGTTGGCACCCATCTCCAGCAAGGCCAATTTTGCCACGCCATAGCTAGGCTTTTCTGCACTAGTGTACTGTTCACGAAGGTGCATATGAGCTCGAGCTAAGAAGGGGACTTTTCGAAATACTGGGTCTTTTGTTCTACACCGATGACTCCATACTTGATCTATTCTACAGGGGTCGGATGACAAATACCTTTTTAAAGATAAGATCCACACAGCTAGAGCATACATTCGAGAAAGGTTTCTTCCATCATGTTGTATTGGACGTGTTGGTTGTGTCATCATGTTATGCAGAGGCCGGGCACTCACTCAATGTGGCTATATTACATCAATATATCCTTCTAGTGTACTAGTGCACTCTTCTTTCTACATACCATTGGTGTTGTAGTCCCCCCCCCCCCCCCCATGTCCATCCCGTCATCTTCCCCTTGAGTCATAACCCGCCAGACCAGCCCCTATTTTCGTAAAAGTTATGCTTCGCAAAATTTGACCAAGTTAGTTGAGAAAACTATACATAATTGTTATAGCAAATACATACCATTTGAAATATATTTATGTTCTTGCAAAAAAATTTATCTTGCTGCAAAAAGTAATTTATGATAAATCTAATGATATTGATTTGTCATTCTTATTTTCTAAATTAATCCAAAAACTTTATGAAGTTTACAAAGTTTGACTTTAAAAATCGAATAGACACTATATCACTAGTAGAATAGACACTATATCACCGGTTCGTAAGGGCCTTTAGTGCCGGTTCTGCAACCCGCACTAAAGGGTGGAGGCTAAAGCCCCCCCTTTAGTACCGGTACAACACGAACCGCCACTAAAGGCCCACCACGTGGCGTGAGCTCGCGTCGTGGTATGGGAGACCTTTAGTACCGATTGGTAACACCAACCGGTACTAAAGATTTTTTTTAAATGAAAATTTTGGAAAAAAAATGTTTTTTTTATTTTCAAAATTTTGAATTATTTGATGATTTAGTCTTCAATCACCCCTCTTAACTGCTCAAGTATGGATCACTGATTCCAAATCGTCTAACTTCTCGACCGGTCACCCATCGTCTCACTACCCCAGCCTGAGCACGCTTAACTTCGGAGTTCTATTCCCCCTACTTTTCAAGTCTGCACTTGTTGTTTTCCTAACAAATCTAAGCTGTCAATCCTATTAACCCTCAGGAGTTTAGTTTGAGCATTAGGTCACACGTTTCACCGTTTGAGTTTGAAACTATTATTCTAAAAAACAGTAATTATTTAGTAACATTAATATTTCTAGAATAAGTAGTTTGACCATAGTTTGACCAGATTTGACCAAAATTCAAAAAACTGAAATAATTATTTAGTAACACTAATATTCTTGAATAATTATTTAGTAACATTAATATTTCTTGAATAAGTAGTTTGACCACAGTTTGACCAAAATTCAAAAAAACTAAAATTTGAGCATATCTTTTTTTTCCTTTTAGAATTTGAGGATTATAAAATTTTTCAAACAGGCCGTAGGCTGTCAAAATCGGATGCGGATTTTCGTGTTAAACATTTTGATATATTATACATTTTTTCGACATCGTATGCAAAAGATATAGTCATTTTACTTTTTCATCACACTTTTTTGCAAAACATGTCCAAATTTAAGTTTTTAAATTTTCCTAACTTGTAGATGTAGTAACATAACTACATCTTGAAGGATTTTATTTTTTTAAGTTTTTATCATTTTCTTTTTCTTCAAAACTGAAATGGCGATACCCGCGCGGGGGGGGGGGGGGGGGGGGGGGGGGGGGGGGGGGGGGGGGGGGGGTAGAGTTTGAAAATTGCCCTATAGTGCCGGTTTGTGTCTCCAACCGGGACTACAGGTTAAGACTCTTTAGTGCCGGTTGGTGACACAAACCGGTACTATAGGTTAGACCTTTAGTACCTATTTGTGTCACAAACCGACACTAAAGGGGCTCGTGGGGCCCCGACCCGACGCCAGCCTGCCACCACCCCTTTAGTACCGGTTCGTGGCAAGGTTCAACACGAACCGGCACTAATGCATAGCCGTTCGAACCGGCACTAATTGTCACATTAGTGCTGGCTCAAATACAAACCGGGACTAATGAGCTGAACATTTGACCCTTTTTCTACTAGTGTATTTTAGGACAGAGATAGTTCTATATGTTTAGGAACACCAGTAATTATATTCATACTTGTAATCATTGTAGGTAATCCCTCTGATGCATATTAATTGCCACTCAAAAGGATGTATCTAGTGACACCTAATATGGATCGGGGGAGTACATTTGTTTGAATAAAAGATCCAAGAAATTATAAAGTAATCCCTCTGATCCATAATAACTGTCACATTTTTGAACTAAGGTTGAATTAACACTAGTTCAAAATTGGGGCACTTATTTTGGATCGGAGGGAGTAATTCTTACGACAAAGAATTACAGTGATATATTTTCCGTGGTACAAATCTTAGCAGGGAAAAATACTTTTAAGACTTCACTAAAGAGACTACAATTAGACAGAAGTAGTGATACCACAACTTGTTGACACGCACGCACGCACTTGATTATCTATAAAGGTTTTTGAAAGCCTCTTGGGTCACTTATCACTTATCAAAAAGAGGAAGTCTAAGCGATGAGCTGATATGGGCCACGAATAATCTCTAGAACTACATGTTGAATCAGAACATGGTCACCATTGTGTCAAGGAAACAACCCAACTCCACAAAGAACCAAACCAAAAATAATAATATCTCACAATAGCATAAATTTGTCAGATTCTAATAACGGGATCTGCAAAGGACACAAATCTTTGTAGCTCCATGTCCCCAACAAGAGTAACTTTATTCGGCGAATAACACGACTACCATTAGACGCCGAGTAAGAACATAAAACTCATAACCAAGAAAACCGAAAGTATCTAGGACGATGGTGGCTATTCTTCCAAACACACCCTTAAGCTCTAAGGACATGTTTGATTAGTTGCACGGGTTTTTGGGCCTCCTGCATTTGTGGTCCGGTTGAGCCTGGCTGGGCTGAAATGTGGCTTGGGTCATGTTCTGCATTGCGTTTGGTAGCCGGTGCCTCCCTGCATTAAGTTTGTATTGAATTATAATTGCTGAAATGTTAATTAAATTGGTTGTTAAAAGATAGTCTCTTCGTCCAAAAATAAATGACTCAACTTTGTACTAACTTTGTAAGGAGTAATATTTAAACATACAAGAGAAAGAATATAGACAGTCTGATGTGAATCTGGTTGTGTATTTGAATGAATCTTTTTAATCCATTGTCTATATCGGTATGTACATAACAAATTATACACAAGCTGCTGGAGATGCTTTGAGTGTAGTATATGCGGCTGCTACGGATGGATACATCACCTGTACTGTACAGGTATACATATACCACACGGAGAGCAGGTTGGTCTGAACATAGTAGACAGCTGCATCGGCGGTCGACGGATCCGCTGTTGCGCAACAAACAATGGGCGATTCCATCTGCTTCCCTTTCGGCAGCCGCCGGTCCCCATCCCATGCATGCACAGTGACTCCACTTGTCACTCTCTCCCCTTCTCTCTCTTAGGGCCGGCCCACCTGTCAGCCACTCGTCTTTCACATCCATGGTTAATTAACCAGTTGGTTCTACTTTATTATATCGCTGCACACTTCTTCACCACATTTGAGTCACATCCATGGATCGATGGATCGATCGATCGATATGCATGGGACCCGGTCTCCGTGATCTGCATGATCGACCTCTGAATTAACCAGCTTTATTTACGCGGTGGGCGTACGTACATCACTATGTAAATCTAGCTGTAGTTTGCAATTGCGTGCCCTGCTCAGGCTGATGAACAGTTGGATCCACTCCAACGGGCATCCGATTTGGGCTCTAGCTATCTCTAATCATGATGCCTTTTCTGTGCATTTGGGCACTGCAGATTATCGTTCCCAATAGTTCAACGATGGCGCGCAGATTCAGATTAACTGTGCGGATGCCCTGCCCATCCTAATACCTGCATCATTGCAAGCGTACGGATAAGGGTGACATTATTACTCACACGCTTAAGAAACAAAAAAACATTTCCCTTTTTTCTGTGTTGTTTTTCAATTCAAAATCCCGGCCTTCGTACCGCACAATTGACCTTTGATCATTAGTTTTTAACCAATAATATACGAGTTACATATAAAAGTGACGAGCTGGTCAATGCATGTTCTATTCATATTACACACATCTATATGCCTTGGCCATGCACGGACGCATACTGCATGTCCATTGGTGCCCCCGAACTGAGAGAGATGGTTGCAGCGTGGTGCCAGCGAGGTGGCGGTGAACGACCATGGGGATGCCACTACGGTGAAACATATCACGCTTCTTTTAGAAATGAAGGTAAAAGATTTGTCAAGTGCATTAATTAAGCATAATTTAGAAGTAAAAGCAGAACAAAACGCTACAAACTTGCTGAGGTGAACAAGCACAACCCTACAAGCGTGCGAAGTTCCCCTGAACCACTGAGCCACATAACCACATAGGCAGCCCAACGAACTCACCCAACATGGTACTACTACTTCCTCAACACATGAGTCTCAACCTAAGATTGTAGCCACCTAGCACAAATAACTTATCCTCGACTTCCAAGGTATTAAAAAAAGTGTCATCGTGAAGAAATCTTGAATGCAGAAAAAAAGATAAATGTATCCCAATTCTCCAAAGATAGCAAGATCTTCGGCACCAGAAGAGAGTGTGATGCATATCGTCTTTACTTAGTTATGCTTCTCTTCTTTCTCTTAAATATCAAGTTTAGTGTGTTCATGTTCGCCTACCATTGCCAAATTGAGCATGGACAAGATCTTCTTCATGAAAACGAACTCAACCTAGATCTAGAAATTAGGTTGTATGCCATGTTTGCTTAACTAGCCGAATCCAAAGTAGCCTTGGAGTGACCTGGGTTATTTTGGGAACAAAAGAGCACCAAAAATACCAAGGGAACCTTCTAGAAGGTTCCGAAAGCTGATGAGAGATAAAAAGCTATATGGGCTGACCAACACATAGTATTTGTTGCATAAGCACCAAATAGGATTCTTCGCCTCAGACATCGTAAAAAAAACGGAATCCCTAATTAAGGGGTACCCCTTGTAAAGGTCACCCTCACATCTTTTGGTGTTGACAAGTGGCATACTTACACTTGTCACAACCAGGGGGGTTAGTGGGATTTTCCACAAGCACGGAGGTAGGGGTGATTTTGTTTCTGCTTTTTTTTTGCGTACATTCATTTCTTTAGAACATCTTATCTGTTGAACAATGCGTCCAAATCAAGAATCGTTTTCACCATTGTGTATCTTCACTTTTTTGTCATTGAAACGTGGAAGCACATATGTGCTTCACATTTTGGGAAGCACGGAAGCACAACTATGCTTCATTTTTGGCCAAGCACAACTGATGCTTCATGTGAAGCACATTTATGAAAGCACACGCTTCTACCAGTTGTAAATAAAAAGCAGTGAAACAAAAAAGAATGGAAACATAAAAACAAAAAAGACATGATTCCGCCATAAAAAAGTAGAAAGACGGATAGGACAAAAAAGAGACAAAATCCAGGAAACCCCAGACAAACAAAAAACCCAAAAACAAGATTTAAGAAAAAAGACTAAGAAAAAATCACTCCAATGTGAGAAGTGCCCAGCGCATGTCACATGGCGCCGCTGGAGCTCTCGGCGCAAGGAAAAGCGTCCGCTGCGGCCTGCGGGCTCGGTTGGCTCCTGAGTCTTTGTAAAAAACAGGTGCCTCCTGATGGATGGATGGAGCCATCAAGTTTGGTAGTACAGATCCAAAAAATATACTACATAGTTGTTGGAAGTAAACTATATATATGCATGGAGCTTGTCGAGAAAACGGCGGGCAAAGTAACCAACAGGAGCCTCGCACGTGGAAGGCATGTGGCCCGGTACTGCCGTCACAGGCATGCTAGGCTGGTGGCCGAACTGCACGCTGGTGAGCACGCAGCAGGCACAACGGCGCCGGCCGACGCTCGACGTCGACGGCGATGATGGCGACGTACGGCTTGAGATTAAGCAAGCAAGTACACATTTGGTGTAGTGATACTACTGGCTAGATTGCCCGTGCGAGGGGACCATGGACGCCTGAATTCCAACAAGAAATTCACAACAACATCAACTTCACACGCATATCCCCCACTTAAATTGATCACCTTCGACAACCGATCGATGCATCTATAATACCTAAATATTTCATTCCCATTATATTACTTCTCTTAACATGTAGACTATCCACATCAGCAGGTTAGCCACAATATCTTTCCACTACTGACTTACAAGTGGGACCAAGCACCAATTTACCAGCATAGTGGACGACCAACTGGCGGACTGCCATCTATTAACTCAAGACTTCAAGAGACACCATAAACTGACTCAATACAAGCAACACACAGCAATACTAGGGGTACCACTTGCAGCTTTTCTATTTCTATTCCGAGGAATGTTTTTTGGTCATTCACCCTCTAGGTTTTCAAAATTTTGTACTTCCTTCGTCCTCTAATATAGTGTGCACAATTTTCGCAAAAATCAAGGTTCACAAACTTTAACCAAGTTTATAGAGAAAATTATCTATAACTACAACACCAAATACATACAATTTGAAAATATATCTGTGAGGAATTAAATGGAATTGATTTGGTATTCTGGATGTTGATAAGTCTTTCGATAAACTTGATCAGAGTTTACAAGGTTCGATTTTAAAACACTTGCAATTTTATTCGTACTCATAACCATTACAGGTGCACTCATTTGGTCCAATAAAATAGAAAGTAACTCCTATGACTAAGCATTACAGTGATATCTCTTGGTGATGATTTATTCGTGGTATCAATCTACGCATGACGAAGTACTTTCAGGACTTCACTGAAGAGATTATGATTATACCGGAGCAATAATAGAACCACTCGTTCACTGGCACGAACTGCGTTATCAACAGATATATCTACAGGTCATTTGAGTTGCTTATGCAAAAGGATAGGAAGGCATAAGCGCTGAAAGGACTTGGCCAAGGATGACCCCCTAGAATCACATGTCATGAAACCACAAGATACTCACCATCATGTCAAGGAGAGATTCCAACTCCACAAAGAATCAAATCAACAATAATAGGATGACACAATAGTATAAACTCGCTAGATCTGAATAGTTGGATCTACAAGGACACAATCTTCTCTACCTCCATGTCACCAACAAAGAAAGAGTATGAGTAACTTTATTCACAAAAACACCATGGCTATCACTAGACGCTGACAAAGAAGCACAAAATTCTTGAAGATCCGAGTCCCCCTCTCAGCACTATGATAACAGTCGGGGGCGAGAAAACCCAAAATATCTCAAGCGGCGGTGGATGCTCTTAAAAAAAAACTCTTAAACCCCTAACTCTCATTATATTTTACATTGTTGCAGTTGGACGGAGGAGTACTAAAAACTAGCTACACAGTACTCCCCCGTTCTAAAAATACTTGTCGTGCTTTTAACTCCAGTACAAAATACTTGTCATTGTTTTAAATCCACGACGGATATATTTTGAAACGCAGTGAGCAACAAGTAAGATGCATAAAAAGGAAAACAAAAAAAAAACTAATCCCTCCGTCTCATAATATAAGAGCCTTTTTGTAGTGTAGAAAATGCTTTTATATTATGGGACGGGTGGAGTAGATGACAGGTAATGGTGTAATACAACCTCTGAGTGTGGTATGTGGCTTCTATGTACAGGTACATCACCTGTGCAGGTATGTTACATTTTACATACTCTAATACCAATACCAGAGCAGAGTAGAGCAGGGAAAACAGAGTGATGTGAAAACAGAGCGGTCAATCGATTTGCTGTTGCGCAACCAGCACCGGGCGATTCCATCTGCTTCCTTTTTGGCAGCCGCCGGTCCCCATCCCGTGCATGCATGCACAGTGAGTCCACTTGTCACTCTCTGTCCTTCTCTTTCTTGGAGTCGGCCCACTTGTCACCCACTCCATCTTTCACGTTCTTGCCTATCTAAACTGCCAAAACGTCTTATATTTAGTAACGGGCTAGTAAGTTTTATATTGCTGCACAATGCTTCACCGCATTTGATTTACGGGTACTCGTTAGCCTTCACGTATGTGCATACATGTGAATTATGAAACAGCTAGTCATGGAGATCAATCGACATGATCTCCATCACATGCGAATTAATCACCTTTAACTGCTAACTATAGCTAGTTTGCAATTGCTTGGCCTGTTACAACCAGCTCCCACATAAACATCCACACATATATAGCTCATGAACAGTACGATCCACTTCAACGGGTATCTCATCTGATTTGGGCTCTCGCTATCTGTAATCATGATACCTTTTCTGTGCAGATGGGTACTGCAGATTATCGTTCCCAATAGTTGAGCCATGGCGTGCAGATTCAGATTAACTGTGCAGATGGCCAGCCTAAAACCTGCATCATTGCACGCGTACTGAGAAGGGTGACATTAATGGTGAGGGTTAAGAAACAAAAAAAACATTTCCCCTTTTTATTTTTTATTTTTCAATTAAAAATCCCGGCCTTCATTTTTTATGGTTTACCTTTGAACGTTAATTTAGCCAATAAATATTCAGTAAAATGCCATACTAATTATACCGTTGCAATATTTTTTTCAATACGAAATTAATGATTTTTTGTGACATGTAAACCTCATTTTGTCGGTCAAATTGATAGTCAAATACCTGGACACCGAGAAAATAGGGACGGGTGGAGTAGTTGTATTTCCATATAAAAGTGATAAACTTGTCAATGCATGTTCGATTCATATTTCACCCATATATACGCCTTGGCCCTGCATGGTCGGATAATACAATCTATCGAGGTCGTCGAGCTTAGAGAGATGGTAGTAGGGTGGTGCCAGTGTGGTGGCGGTGAACGACCATTGGGAAGGCACTACGGTGGAACATATGACACTTCTTTTTGAAATGGAGGCAAAAGGTTCATCCCATCCAGTAATTAAGTTGTTTTATGAAAAAAACAGACAAAAAACCGTTACAAACTGGCTTGAGTGAACAAGCACAGCCCTACAAGAACTTTAGCTTTTCTTTCATCTCTCCCAAGGCGACTTGGAAAAGACTTCCTGCCCTCGTCCTTCGCCGACGAGTCCGTGGATTTGCCCCCCTCTGCTTGCCGCTTCGGCGGCCAGTGTCGAGGAGGAGAATAGTGGTGTCTCGACTGCCGCTAGTAGATAGGTAGAATTAGTCATCGCGGAGGCGGCGTTTGGATGCGCTCCTTGTTTGAGTCAGTCTTTCGGGCTCCGATCCTCCTCAAGTTTGTCCATTGAGACGGATTATATGAAGTTCCGGCGTAGATTCTTACTAGCTCCATGGGGCGGCGAGGTTAGCGTTTCTCGCCGTGCGCAAGCAGCGGTGATATTTGGTGTCAGGTTCTTCAGATCGATTCAAGGATTCAACGGTGACGAGTGCGGCTCCAGCGCGCTGGTCCTTAGGGGCACGTGCACAAAGACTTCCCGGCTATCATCGACAAGGCCAGGCCGGCTCCCGTATGGAAGCAGCGCGTCGATGGCTTGTTCTGGCGGCGGCAATGGTTGTTCGGTGGTGCATAGACCTCGATGTAATTTTATTATGTTTGAAGTGATTTGTACTTTCAATGAATCTTTATAATAGATGTAATCCTTTTCAGCCAGAAAAGAGGCACAACCCTACAAGCCTGCGAACTTCTTCGGATCCATAGAGCCACACAGCCACATAGACAACCCGACGAACACATCCAACACGGTACTACTACCACGGTACCACCTCGACACATGAGTCCCAACGTACAAAATCTTGGGCGGTCTCCAAAAAAAATGGCATGAAGAAGAAAATCTTGAATACAAAATAAAATACAAAAATATCCCATTTCGCTAAAGACAGTACTCCCTTCATTCTACAATGTTGTGCGCCCACGTTTTTTAAAATTTAACTTAGATTTTTATCTCAGAAAAAAGGCAAAGGTACACGCGCCTTGGACACATCCATCCGTGGGGAACGGAACGGTGGTGCACGGGTGTGTTATATTTTCCCTTTTCCTTTCTTTCATCTCACTCGACAGCGTGCATGGCGCATGGGTGGTGGTTCACGGTTGGTACGAGTAGTAGGAGCTAATATAAATAGCTCGATGGGTAGCGGTAACAGTGGACGTGACAGTGCCGGCCGAGGGTACTACACGCACTCCACACAGAGGAGATGGAGGGGACGGAAATGCGTGCCCGCGAGGCAAGCGTCCTTGCCCCCGGCCCCGCTGCATATGTTTGTACAGTGCCCGCGTACGTACAATCCCGCACCCACTGTACCAGCACCCGCACCCAGCTCCGAACTGTTTCCACCTCCAATGGCAACCAAATTACCACCATATATCTCTCTCACACCGTCAGGGTCAGAGAGCACGTACACGCACATGAAAAAAAAGGGGAAATAATACCCCCTTCGCTTCGGAAATAAGCCGCGGACCTAGAATCTCAACCTTGGGATGCCACCGTTGAAAATTTACTAGTGCTACATGTTAGTAAAATTTATTTTACAATTTTGGAGGGGTGCCCATTAGACCCCCCTGTCCGGAGAAATGGATAAAGTTAGATGTATGTATGACTAAAATACGTCTAGATAAATCTATTTCTTGGACGACAAGGCCGGAGTAGCACTACTCTGCATTTTAGATGGATTGGGCGGGTCGAGATTAAGTACTGGAAAAGAACGATTCCAGCTCCTAATTACCACTAGGTAGTTGGACCCTGTTTTTTCCTGCAATGAAAAAAAGAGTTGGAACCTGTTTTCTTCGGTCAGAACTTGGAACTTGGGACATTTTACAAACTTGCTGAGGTGAGGAAGCACAAGCACAACCGCACCACTAGGTAGTTGGAACTTGGAACGTAAGTTTGTAGAGTACCACAAATTACCAGTAAAAAAATCACAGTGCCAGACAGTCCGTACGCAGGGCGCGTATACATACATATATTTTCACGGCCCTTGGCAAACCGAAGAAGCGATTAGCAGCCAACGGGAATCTCGCACGTGCCGCGCATGTGTCCCGTACGTCCATGCATGCGTCCATACCGCGCGGTGAAAGTACTTACCATGCAGTAGTAACAACCTGCTAGAGTACCAGTAAAAAAAAGGGTACAAACACAATGCGTTGAATCTTCTCTCTCTCTTTCTTCCTTGTAGACTAGAGTGAGCCCTGCATGGCAGTGGTGCATTGCATGGCCGACGACGGACGGCGACGGCGACGGCGATGGCGACGGGTGAGGTCCAGCTGCTAGATTAAGCGAACATTTGGTCTACTGATTGGCTTGACTGAATCGGGCGAGCATGAGCGAGGGGACCATGCTAGCTAACATTATCGCCATGCCATGCCTGAATCCCACCAACAAATTGACAAGCTCCCTCTCACTCACTCTCACTCACTTGCGTTGCGTCCCATCCCCCACCTAATTGTACTCTCCCCATCATCATCACCACCCAGCAGATCGACGACCGGCGTCCACTAATAAGACTAGCACAATCATTGGCCCGCCGGCCGACGAGCGAGCCCCTGAGCTCCTGATTGATTCAATCTCTGCGTGCGCGCGTGCGTGAGCCTCGTCCGTCCGGTCAATTGACCGCCCTCCGCCAACCGGATTTCAACCGCAAACAACAAATTGTTGGTACCGGTACAAGGATCAGCAATTAATCAACGCAAAGGTGAAAGAATGGAACGACATGGATCAATCTTGCTTTGCTTCAACGGCCTCCCTCACTCAAAATCAAAACATCAGCTGGTGCTAGGACAAATTTGATTGAAATGAAGCTAGCTGCACAAATTTAAGTCTCCGTGGTACTAGGAAAAACAGAGCGAAATGGAGCTCCTGAGCTAGCTAGCTAGTAATGGTGGCTGATTGTGACGGGACTGCTAGCTAGGTGCATTACCTTGGTGCTGGTGGTGGCGCTCATGGCTGATGTACTGTACATGCCCAAATCACAGTGGGGAAAAACATCAAGAAAGTAATTAAGCAAGCAGCAAGAAGAAGAAGCAGAAGAAGCTAAGAAGATTATATAGGCTGAGAATGGATGGAGAGCTCGGCTAGGCCGGCCAAGAAAGGGGGAAGGAAATGTACGTAGCTACAGCACCGGTAGAAGAGCAGAAGCAAACGATTGAAAGAATGTGGCGGCCGGCCTGCCGGAGGTGGCCGGCAGGTCCTAGTAGTCGCGCCAGCAGACGAGCATGGAGACGCAGCGGCGGACGATGTAGAAGCGCGCGCGGTGCTCCTTGACCGCCTCCACGCACTTCTTGGACAGCCGCCGCCGGGACTCGGCCTCCTCCTTCTTCTGCTGCTCCGACGACGAGCTCCCGCCCCCGCTCCCGCTGGCGCCGGCGCCGTCCCGGGTGGCGGTGACGCTGGCCGAGTAGCTCCGGCTCAGCCCCCCGCTGGTGCCGGCGCTGGTGCTGGCCCCGGACGCGTCGCCGTAGTAGTAGTTCCGGCCCGATCTGCTCCGCCCCTTCTTGGACAGCTTCCACTTGTCGTCCCCCTCCATGCTTCCAACCCAGATCAGCCCTGCCGCCGCCGCCGGCGACTGAAACGTAAATGCAGGTGGGTCGGTGGCGGTGGAGATGGATGGGGATGGACGGATGGAGTGGACAGTGCGCGTGGAATGAGCAGAGCGAGGGATAGAAGAAGAAATGGAGCGAGCGAGCGGGCGGGCGAGCGAGTGAATCAATGAATGGTGTGCTAGCTGCAGAGCAGAGCAGGGAGTGAGGGAGTGGGAGCGAGTGGGAATGGGGCCGCCCTGTCTCCTCCCCCTCCTCAGCTCAGCTGGCTTCTCCTCGCCTCGCTCCCAAACAAATGAAACCCGACCCCAACCCCAACCTTTCGACGGATGGAAGACAACTCGTCCCTCCCAGCCAGGCACCAGCTACCACCGCACCACTCTCACTCTCACACTCACTGTGCTTGGCCTCTACCGCCATGAAAACGCAAGCGCAGCGCTCCCAGCAGCAGAGTACATTCCGTCTGTGACCGACCGACCGATCGATCGACGATGGATCGATCAACGGTGGTGGCGGAAGCGGAATCCTGTGGCCCGTCGGATCCACCTGCCCTGCCCGCCCTGCCATCTCGAGATGGAAGAAAAGCCGCCGCAGAAGCCTATGCTACGCGGCTCTAAAAATTCTGTTGGTACCTACACTACACTGTCTCCTCCCGACTTCACTGCACGCACAACCACGCACGCAGCAACTGCTGGAGTATAGTGGTAGCGTAGTACTACCACTACTACTACCACACGCAGTACAAATAAAATTTAAAGGTGGTAGGAGTGGCGCCAGACTTACTGCGATCACTGTGCATAACCTCTGCATCACGCCACATGATCGCGCGCAAAGCTGCCGGCCACGCCCGCCCCCCCCCCCCCCCCCCCCCCCCCCCAAATCAAATCACCCCATGTTAGCCGTTGCACGGCGTCCGTCCCGTCGGTCGGCAAGCCAACCTTTTGAATATTTCAATTTTCTCCTGGCGGTGGCCAGTGGATGCCGCTGTCAGTAACTCTCGCGTTTTTACCTTCACCGGAACCGAAAGTGACTTTGGGACGGGTCGTCGGTTTTGTGGCTCGAAGCAGGACACGAGGCCTCCTTTCACCTTTCTTTCTTTCTTCCTCGGGAGGCATTTTGCATGGCGGGTTAATTAGGGTTACCGGGGGATGCTAGATATGGCTAAACATGCAACGTGGATGGGTGGGTGTGGGTGTACTCCATTATCGGCGGCGGGCGCTCCTAATCCTAGGCTCCTACTACCTGATGATCCATGTCCGTATGAATTATGGAGAGATGAAGAGGACGGTTCTACTGCCGCTAGTGCAAGTGCTGGGGTCGCTAATCATCGGCTAACCCAACTGTTCCTGTGCTAAAGCTGGTATGCTAAGTAAAGGTGACTTGACCAGACTGGGTTATGTGTGGGGGCCTGGCAAGCACTCAGGTGGTATACTTGCGCATTGATTATCAGATTTCAAATCCTCAAGCAGTCTTTTTTTTTTTTGAGACAACTGGGTGAGGAGAGAGGCGAGAATATCAGCAACGGTGTCCTCCACCCGTTTGGGCCAATCGGAAATATCGTAAGGAAGAAATGATTCACACAGCTGGCTGGGATCAGTAACTAATACTAGTACTAATGTAGTAATACATAATAATTTAATTAATATTGATGTATATAACCAACTAATATATGAATAATCTTTTTTTTGATAAAAGAGAGCTTGCCTGTCCAATTTCGTATAAAGAAATCAATCATTCATAGACTCCAGGACTTACAACGCAACAGGGGGGAATCTGACGATGATAAGTCGGTGAAGGGATCCATCCCTCCCCCCCTCCCACATACCATCCTGTCAGGATTGGTGAACCCTAACGCCAAGCAACGCTAAGAAAACCCAACATAACTAGTCTTCGAGTTACTACTAGCTATTATGTAACTGGAATAGAGTCATAACCATCAAGGCTAAAAGTTCAGATCGCAAACCAAAAGGGACATAAAGGAGAAAAACAGAAGAGCTAAAAGGCAGCACAGAGAAGATGAGCATCAACGTAGCTTGATCTTCAAGAGCCTCCAAGTCTTGGAACTCCAGTCGCCCATCCACGCGTCGCCTTGAAGAACTCCGTGGCCACCCGCTCAACTTGATTTACGCCCTCCTTCATGCGATCTATTCTTTCTTGGTTTTTCTGCAACACACACCATTCATGCAAGTTCTTAATAATCAGATTTACAGGAACACAGGGATCAGTAACCCTGTGATTATCAAAGACTATTATGTTTCTCAGTTTCCACATCGTCCAAAGCATTGCCGAAATACTAACGGTCATGAGGTTCTTATCATTCTTCTCAAATTTAGATAGCCACCTGCCAAATATGTCATTAATTTTATCTGGAACATCATGTATATTAAAGGAGCATTTCATAACCATCCATAGCATTTTGGCCACCGAACAATGTACAAATAGATGTTCAATGTCTTCCTCTCTCCCGCAAAAGGAGCATTGTGTATCTCCCTGCCATCCTCTTTTCTTCAAGTTTTGTTTGGTAAGAATACTTTTCCTCAGTAGTAGCCATATAAAAACTTTAACCCTAGGGGGCATTTTCACTTTCCATAGAAATTTGTATGGGTATTGCATTCCATTTTGAATCATGTATCTATAGCACGTTTTGACAGTGTATTTTCCATCCCCAGATAAGGTCCATTTAATCTTGTCTTGGGCTTTATCAAGTATCACACTCTCACATGCATCTTTTATATACTCCCATAGCATCAAAGATTCTCCACAAAGAGATCTTCTAAAGCTAACTTTATCAAGTCCTTTTTTCAAAACACAGGCCACTGTTTTCTCTTTATCAAAGCAAATATTATAAATGCGTGGATAACTGTCTTTTAGAGCTTTGTGGCCAATCCACCAATCTTCCCAGAATCTGGTATTTTCCCCATTACCAATTTCAAATTTACATAAGGAGAAGAAAAAGTTTTTGTGTTTCAGCATTTGCCCCCAAAATTGAGAGTCCCCCTTTGTTCTTTTTCACACTTGTAAGGCAATTCTCTTTAACATATTTTTTCTTCAGGATCCCCTTCCACATTGATACGTCTCCAACGTATCTATGATTTTTTTATTGTTCCATGCTATTATATTATCTGTTTTGGATGTTAATGGGCTTTATTTTACACTTTTATATTATTTTTGGGACTAACCTATTAACCCAAGGCCCAGTGCAAATTACTGTTTTTTTGCCTATTTCAGTGTTTCGCATAAAAGGAATATCAAACGGAATCCAAATGGAATGAAACCGTCGGGAACGTGATTTTTGGAACAAACGTGATCCAGAGGACTTGGAGTGGACGTCAAGAAACGAACGAGGAGTCCACGAGGCAGGGGGCGCGCCTACCTCCTGGGCTCGCCCTCCCCCTCGTGGGCCCCTCTTGGCTCAACCGACCTACTTCTTCCTCCTATATATACTCATATACCCTGAAAACATCCAGGAGCACCACGAAACCCTATTTTCACCGTTGCAACCTTCTATACCCAAGAGATCCCATCTTGGGGCCTTTTCCGGAGCTCCATCGGAGGGGGCATCAATCACGGAGGGCTTCTACATCAACTCCATGGCCCCTCCGATGATGTATGAGTAGTTTACTTCAGACCTTCAGGTCCATAGTTATTAGCTAGATGGCTTCTTCTCTCTCTTTGAATCTCAATACAAAGTTCTCCTCGATCTTCTTGGAGATCTATTTGATGTAACTCTTTTTGCGGTGTGTTTGTCGAGAACCGATGAATTGTGGGTTTATGATCAAGTCTATCTATGAACAATATTTGATTCTTCTCTGAAATCTTTTATGTATGATTGGTTATCTTTGCAAGTCTCTCGAATTATCAGTTTGGTTTGGCCTACTAGATTGATCTTTCTTGCAATGGGAGAAGTGCTTAGCTTTGGGTTCAATCTTGTGGTGCTCGATCCCAGTGACAGAAAGGGAAATGACACGTATTGCATTGTTGCCATCGAGGATAAAAATATGATGTTTATATCATATTGCTTGAGTTTATCCCTCTACATCATGTCATCTTACCTAATGCGTTACTCTGTTCTTATGAACTTAATACTCTAGATGCATGCTGGATAGCGGTCGATGTGTGGAGTAATAGTAGTAGATGCAGGTAGGAGTCGGTCTACTTGTCACGGACGTGATGCCTATATACATGATCATGCCTAGATATTCTCATAATTATTCATTTTTCTATCAATTGCTCAACAATAATTTGTTCACCCATCGTAATACTTATCCTATCTTGAGAGAAGCCACTAGTGAAACCTATGGCCCTCGGGTCTATCTTTTATCATATAAGTTTTCAATCTATTTTATTTTGCAATCTTTACTTTAAATCTTTATCATAAAAATACCAAAAATATTATCTTATCATCTCTATCAGATCTCACTCTCGTAAGTGACCGTGAAGGGATTGACAACCCCTTTATCGCGTTGGTTGCGAGGTTCTTATTTGTTTGTGTAGGTACGAGGGACTTGCGTGTGGCCTCCTACTGGATTGATACCTTGGTTCTCAAAAACCGAGGGAAATACTTACGCTACTTTGATGCATCACCCTTTCCTCTTCAAGGGAAAACCAACGCAATGCTCAAGAGGTAGCACACATCCCTTCTGTGTTATAAATTCTCCACCACCATTTACACAACAGAGCTTTATTCATAAGAGCTAAATTATGAATACCTAGACCACCCATATCTTTTGGTTTACATACCTCTCCCCATTTCACCAAGTGATATTTTTTCTTATCATTACTTCCCTTCCACAGCAGTCTAGCCTTGAAAAAGTTCATCCTATTTTCAACTCCCACTGGTAACCCATAGAATGACATCATAAAATATGGAATCCCAGTCAATGAGGATTGAATAAGGGTCAGTCTACCAGCACCAGCTAATAGCCTTCCTTGCCAAGTCCCACATTTTCCTTCAATTTTATTTTCCGAAGGTTTCCAATCCTTATTCCTAATTCTTTTCTTATTATTTGGGAGGCCTAAATATTTCATTGGTAGTTCACCCACAGGGCATGTGAAAATTCTAGAGTATTACTGTTTTTTATCTTCAGCTGCCCCAAATAAGAAAATCTCACTTTTGTGAAAATTATTTTTCAAACCAGACATTTGCTCAAACAGACATAGTATGTATTTTAAATTGCAGGCACTTTCATAATCATCTTGCGGAAGAAAAATAGTGTCATCTGCATACTGTAGTATGTTAATTCCCCCTCTACTTTATCAGCCCGCAAACCTTTGATCAACCCCACTTTTCGTGCATTATCCATCAGGATAGCTAGAGCATCAACTGCTAGATTAAACACTAGGGGGGGATAAAGAATCCCCTTGTCGCAGCCCTTTATGGGTCTGAAAATAAGGTCCATAATTTTCATTGACCTTAACACACACACTACCACCCCTAATAGTACTCATCACCCAATCTATCCATTTATCAGGGAAGCCATTCCCTTTTAGCATTTGCATCACAAAAGGCCATTTGATTTTGTCATATGCTTTTTCAAAATCTACTTTCAGCAACAGAGCGCTCTCTTTTTTAACATGCACACTATTAAGTGCTTCATGCAAAACTAGAACCCCATCCATGATATATCTACCGTTAACAAAGGCTGTCTATATTGGAGAAATGATAGAGCCAGCCACAAGATTACATCTGTTCATCAAGACTTTAGCAAAAAAAAATTGAAACTAACATTTAACAAGCAGATAGGCCTAAACTTCTGAATTTGATTAGCTTCCTTGGTTTTTGGTATCAAGGTAATGATGCCATAATTCAACCTTTTAATATCAAGTGTCCCATTATACAGATCATCAAATATACGTTTGAGGTCATCTTTAATCAGGTCCCAGAAGTGTTGATAAAATTCAGCAGTAAACCCATCCGGTCCTAGGGATTTATTATGTGCCATCTGAAAGACAACAACCTTAATTTCATCTATATGAATAATATAATTTAAAAAGAGGTGTTTTTGTATAACTTGCCAAAGCAAGCATGTGATCTAAGCACAAATAAACAAAAGAAACATAAAAAAGGAAAAGCTCCCACTAATGTCGTGTCTTAAAGTACTCATTAAAGAAGAACTTCAGGCCATCATCCAAGCAACATCTATCTACACCATCAAGAAGTTGAACCATCCCTAACTCACGTGTATTCACCAATCTCTAATGAAAGGACGAACCATGTGTCGAAACAAAAAAGTTCTAAAAAATAGAAATTCTACGATTCAGCAGAAAAAGGGACAAGAAAAATTGATCTCCAAGGACGCCACCGGTAAAAGTGTCTCCACCAAAAGGTAGGAACTAATTGGGGGCAGGGGTGAGGACGCTCGGGTGGCTGGTCATCGCAGAAGGAGGGGGCAAAAGATTTGTCATTCAAGTCATCAGAAATTTCATAAATTAGCTCTACCAAATTTAAAATTAAAATTCTTCGCGTGGGCCTGATAACCCATTTACCCGCATAGCCGCACCATGCCTCAGCCTATGAATAAAGTATTAAGCATGTCACGTTCAATTTGTAGCTTCTGGTTTAATCTACTACTGTGTAAGTATTGTTAATGAATCAACACGGTATTCGATTCTTTAAATATCCACTTCTGTTGGTAAGAGTGTTAAATGAACTCCCCCTAAACCATGTCCAGAACTAATTTCCATCTATCTAGCCACATAACAACTTTGACAGATAAAGTCACTGTGCTCAACTATACTCAACAATACTGACCATCAATCCATTATTAAATATAGAGGCAAAAATAGTGAGGTAAATAAGTTAAAAAACTAAAAAGGAAATTGAGAATTGCTATAAGGCTAAGTGAATAAACTTCACTAGACGATGTAGGCACGCCAGTAGAAGAGGATGATTTATACCGAACTTTTATATTTTTGAGCTTACTTTTATTGTACTATAATCTTAACAAGGATGTTTTTTACTTACTTTGATACCATAGTACTGCATGATAATGTTGCCAAATATAAATTATAGTGTTTTTATACATTTGTATTATAACTCACCAAAAATATTGTTTTTCCAAATTTAAACTGTGTATGATGTAACAAAAGTCCCCTTTAATCAATTTTTGGCAATTGCATAAATTATATAGTGTACATATGTCGTATGTATATGCGTGTGTTCATGTATATTTAATGTCATTAAATATCATGGTAAATATATCTAAGGCATATAGTATAATAAATATCTTAATAGTGGTTCCTAGTTTATTGTAAGAAAATAATATTTATACAAACTCTAGAGCATAACTTCAATCATTAGTAGGTGTGTGTTTTCGTCGTATTTGCACTGAAATAAAATTATTTATAGTAACTAATCCGAACATAGAAATATTCAGCCTTGTGCTCTAGTAAACTCAAGGCGATTAGGGTTGCTAGCCTCCTGTCGGCGTAGCGCAGGTATAACTCGTCTCATGTGGCCTTAGGCCATGGATACATGGTAGATCTCAGCCCTTGTAGGCGGGAGGGCTCCAACTCATTTTAGGTGTCTTTTTGTGTTTGTTTAGGGTTTGCGTTCTACTCAGGAAGGCAAGGCAAGGCGGCTCTCAAAAGATGGAATAAAGTTGTCCCCGCCTAGCCATTGTACCAGCGGTGCATCTAGCCTCATTAGAGGGCGTCTGAAGGTGTGTCTTCGGCGGATCTCGTGGGATTTGGTCAGCGTTCGTCTTTTGGTGGAACCGCTTGAATCCGTTCTTGATTTATTTGCATCCATATGTCTACAAGTCAGATCCTTCCGATCTACGCTTTTCTTCATTAGCGGCGGTTGCTACCCTCGTACGCTGGTCCTAAGAAGAAAGTTTCTCTGATCCAACGATTGGGGGGATGGTGGTGGTGGTGATGACGGCGACGTGCCTCAGGCTCGCTTCAATGATTGTAGTCATCGATGTGTGGTCTACAGACTTGGATGTATTTTTACTTTCTCATGTTCTTTGTACTACCTCGACAGTTGATGAATAGATCGAAGTTTTTCTCAAAAAAAAACCTAGATCTTGCAGGTTTCTCTAATACAAAATTGTTCAAAAATAAATTAAACATAGAAATCTTGTCAACATTTAGTGGCAGA
This sequence comes from Triticum urartu, assembly GCF_003073215.2. NCBI lineage: Eukaryota > Viridiplantae > Streptophyta > Magnoliopsida > Poales > Poaceae > Triticum > Triticum urartu. The sequence goes on from NC_053024.1 coordinate 640,210,875, forward strand.
GCCAACTAACTCTTGGATCTGGGGCAATATCTAAGTACAACCAAGTTCATTAGCTTTTGCCCTCAAAAACTTCTAAGTGAACTAAATTTTTCTGCTAGAGCTCTGATGGGATGCACGGTAGGAGCCCTAGCAGCTACCCTGGCTCGCCTGGTGTTGCCTATACATTGATTTCATTACGACCTATACTACGTCCATCACAGAGGCCCATAGCCTAACTAGACTCACCAGCGTCAGCCAGATTTGTTTGTGCATATGCAATATATTGTCATTGTATTGATCTAAACATGGGAAGCATACGAATAACAGATCTAGATGTGTGCACACGGGACACATAGTTTACTTAGTTTCCGACCCTCGGGGGAGGTAGTACTCAACTTCCTTCTCATAATGGATTGTATTGTTTGTCCTCACCGTACACTAATTATAAGCATGGAGAGAATTTTTCAAGGTTCAAGGCTTTATGGTGCTTGCCTATTAAGGTTGTGAGGTATCAATCCGAGGAACCCTACCCAGACGGGATTAGGCGGTTACATGAGCCTGAGCCAGCTTACATACGAAATACCTAGCCAGCTTCAACTAAATATACTAAACTAGACAATATACATGTCTTGTACTACAAGTTGATGGTGTGTGATACTCCTCAAATGTATCACAACTTTTGATTGTTTAATGTTATTATATTATAAATTCATAATACTTTCTATACCATTTTATGTCATTTTTCTGGACTGACCTATTAATTCCGTGCTCAGGTGCCAGTTCCTATTTTTTTGCATGTTTTTATATTTCAGGAAATCAATATCTGCGAAGATCAGAATGCCATGTTGATTTAATATGATTTTTTAGGAAACAGAGGGCCCGTGAAGCTTCGGAGGAGTGCAAAAGGAGGCAAGATGAGCCCACCCCCACCTGGTGCGGCCAGGGCCTAGGGCGCACTGCCAGGGGTGTGGGGCCCACCTCTACCGCGTTTCATCCATTTCACCGCCATAAATTTCTATAAATACTAAAACCCTTCTCCATATTTTTATAAGATTTCTTTCATCGCCGCAAGTTCCTTTTTTTTGAAGATCCAGTCTGGAGGCCTGTTCCGGAGCTCTGGCAGAGAGGGAATCCATCTACCAAGGCTTCTTCAACCTTGCTGCCTCCATGACTGTGTGCGATAGTTCCGTCAGAACCTTAGGGTCCATAGTAGTAGCTAGATGAGTCTCTCTCTTTCTGGATCTTAAATAACATGTTCTCGTGAGCTGCCTCACATGATTGAGATCAATCTGATGTAATTGGTGGTGTGTTTGTTGGGACATGATGGTTTGTCACTTTATGAATCATATTATTCACTGTACTCAATTGAATCTTTTGAAGTTTTCTTGTTCTATAATTAAATAGTTGTGCATGCTCTCCGATCTATCTAGCTTCTTTGGCCAAGATGGGTTTTCTCCAGAGGGGGTCATGCTTTGTAGTGGGTTCTATCTTGCGGTGATCTATATCCGAGTGACAGAAAGGGACAAGACACGTAGTTGTATTGTTGCCCCTAAGGGTAAAATGACTTTGTCTCGTCATATTGATTGATGTTTTACTGTCTGCATTATGTCATCATGCTTATTGCAATGATCTGTTTCTTGTAAACTTAATACTTCGGGATGCATACTGGATAACGGGTTTGAGCAGAGCTTTAGTAGTAGATGCAGTTGGAGTAACAGTCCACTTACCACGGACACAGTGCCTATTTCGGTGAATAGTCATAAATATTGCAATATTAACCATGAATATTCATAGTCATAAATATTGCAATATTAATCGGTGTCCAACTATAATTTTCTTACCTTGCCACTTGCTTGTATGATTTTTGAGAGATGTCACTAGTGAATCTATGGCCCCTGGGTCTATTCTTCTTTGCTGAAAACAAATACATTCTCAATATTCTGCTGAAAGGATCGATATGGTAGTGGTAGACTAGAGGGGGGGGGGTGAATAGGCAAGTACTAAATTTTAACTCTTTTAAACAAATTAGGGTTAGCAACAAAATAGGTTGTCTATATATGCAACTAGGTGGACAACCTATATAATGAGCTCAACAACAACAAAGCCAACAAGCAAATGATACTCTCTCTCTGTTTCTTTTTAGTTTGCATGTAAAAGTTGCTCATAGTCAAACCCTAGGTTCTCACCCCTAGAGCGGTGGTTGCGCCAGAAATGCTGGTCGAGCAGTATGACCACTTGGCACAAAAACCACCGCCACAGGTAGGATTTGAGGATCTCTCTCCTCGAAGGGAAGGATGTATAGTGGGTGCAAAAGAATGTGTACGTGCATTGATTCACCCAGTACCTTCCGATGCGGATTTCCTCTTAATAGTACGGATATCCTACAACCAAAGAAATAAACACATCGGAAACACCGTCTTTGATCTTTTCTGTTTGGAGGGAACACCTAACCGTCTTGTGCCAAACAAAGTTCACCTGAGTAGCTGGGGCACACGATTAGTCCGCAAAATGTATTGTCACGACCATGAAAATAGTCAAGGCAGGAGATGCCCTAACAATCTCCCCCTTTTTGGTGGATGATGACAAAAACATGATTTACACAGGAGGTCTAGAAAATATAAACGGCCTTCCCCAGATGTGAGCACTATTTTGATTCTTCTTTTGGAATGCAAAGTGCTCACACTAGGATCACAACTCCCCCTAGATTCTATAGACCGACCATAGATTGCAAAAGAAGTGAATATACTATAAGCATGCATTTGCAATGACATGAAGTAGAACAACAGATAAGGGCAATAATAGAAGGCAAGGCTCTACAAATAAACGAGACAAGATAATTATAAAAGATAAATATCCCAGGATCTCATGTCTACCACCATGCACAACGATAGTCTCGCACAACCAAGTTCACAAACCAACTCGAAGCAAATAGTTCAACTGACAACGGAAGCAAATAAAACACACCCAAGAAAATCCCAAGACCTACCAGAACTCTCTCCCCCTTTGGCATCAAGACACGAAAAAGGAAAAGAGTGATGCTAATGCCCCAGAGCTCAATAGTCCTTCTCTGACTCCTTGGTCTCCTCTGGATCATCACCACCAGACTCCTAACCATCCTCCATGATATCATCAGCCGCGGTGGCAGAGGTATCAGCAGCAGGAGGTGCAAACTTATCCTCATCAGACCACTTGTTTTTCTCGTAGTTCCACCTCTCCTCTGGAGTGATGCTCTTCTCTGTCCCACTATCAACCTGCATGTTGAGATGCCTCATCATAAGAATCTGTAGGTGGCGAGCCATCTTCTCAAACACATGGGCTTCATAGAGCTTCTTATGGATGTAATAAGTCTGCATGCAGAAGGTCTTCTTCACCTTGGATGTGAGCTTGGTCACCCAAGATGGCTTGGCCCAAGACTCCAAGTAAAAATCACTGTCACTCGAAGTAGCATAGACATCCTCGGGGTCATCAGCAGGAAAGCGAGGCTTGACACATTTCTTCCTCCTGAACTGCTTGACCTCATGCATCGTGAGGTTATCTGGAGAAGAAAGGGGATCTCCTGGCCTGCGAACTGCCCACACGGAGTTCAAGAAGCACATCACAAAGGGAGCATAAATATGCACCTTCAGATGAATGATCATGTTGCCTCACATAGCTAGTTCTAGTATGACGAGAGGACTGCGCATTATCTAGTAGTGGAAGTTGCCCGCCTCGATCCGGCCTAGCTAGTGTCATCGCATCCTACCTTCTGTACCTAACGATCTATGCCTACCTCAAAAAGAGAAATGCAGATATGCCCGCACAGCTTTCGGAGTACTATCCCCATCACGCCGCATCCCTCTCCACATACTTCCACGATGCTCGTCTCTTGCGGTGTCCGACAGTAAGCTACCTATCGCATGGAAGATCTGGCGTTGAATGGTGGCAAGAAGGAATTTAGAGGGCTTTGGCGAGCATGCATCTGATACGTCTCCAACGTATCTACTTTTCCAATCACTTTTGCCCTTGTTTTGGACTCTAACTTGCATGATTTGAATGGAACTAACCCGGACTGACGCTGTTTTCAGCAGAATTACCATGGTGTATTTATGTGCAGGAGCAAACGTTCTCGGAATGACTTGAAACTTCACGAAGCCACTTTTCAGAAAATAAGAAAAATACCTGCCAAAGATGAAGGCCAGGGGGCCACCGTCTCTCCACGAGGGTGGGGCCCCCCTACCTCGTGTGCCCCCTGTTGCCTCTCCGACTCCAACTCCACCTCCATATATTGAGTTTCGGTGAGAAAAAAATCAGAGAGAAGAAATCATCGCGTTTTACGATACATAGCCACCGCCAATCCCTAAAACCTCTCGGGAGGGATGATCTGGAGTCCATTCGGGGCTCTGGAGAGGGGAATCTGTCGCCATCGTCATCATCAACCATCCTCCATCACCAATTTCATGATGCTCACCGCCGTGCATGAGTAATTCCATCGTAGGCTTGCTGGACGGTGATGGGTTGGATGAGATCTATCATGTAATCGAGTTAGTTTTGTTAGGGTTTGATCCCTAGTGTCCACTATGTTCTGAGATTGATGTTGCTATGACTTTGCTATGCTTAATGCTTGTCACTAGGGCCCGAGTTCCATGATTTCAAATCTGAACCTATTATGTTTTCATCAATATATGAGTGTTCTTGATCCTATCTTGCAAGTCTATAGTCACCTATTATGTGTTATGATCCGTTAACCCCGAAGTGACAATAATCGGGATACTTACCGGTGATGACCGTAGTTTGAGGAGTTCATGTATTCACTATGTGTTAATTCTTTGTTCCGGTTCTGTATTAAAAGGAGGCCTTAATATCCCTTAGTTTTCGTAAGGACCCCGCTGCCACGGGAGGGTAGGACAAAACATGTCATGCAAGTTCTTTTCCATAAGCACGTATGACTATGTTCGGAATACATGCCTACATTATATCAATGAACTGGAGCTAGTTCTGTGTCACCCTAGGTTATGAGTGTTACATGATGAACCGCATCCGGCATAATTCTCCATCACCGATCCATTGCCTACGAGCTTTCCATATATTGTTCTTCGCTTATTTACTTTCCCGTTGCTATTGCTATCATCACTATAAAATACCAAAAACATTACTTTTACTACTGTTACCTTTTGCTACCGTTATCACTACTATCATATTACTTTGCTACTAAACACTTTGCTGCAGATATTAAGTTTCCAGGTGTGGTTGAATTGACAACTCAGCTGCTAATACTTGAGAATATTCTTTGGTTCCCCTTGTGTCGAATCAATAAATTTGGGTTGAATACTCTACCCTCGAAAACTGTTGCGATCCCCTATACTTGTGGGTTATCAAGACTATTTTCTGGCGCCGTTGCCGGGGAGCATAGCTCTATTCTTTGAGTCACTTGGGATATATATATGCTTATCATTATGAAGAACTTGGGAGATCCAAAAACCAAGATCTATCCCTCAACTACGAGGGGAGGTAAGGAACTGCCATCTAGCTCTACACTTGATTCACCTTCTGTTTTGAGTAAGCTTGCGACACCTACACCTGTTTCTGCTATTCGTTCTGATATGTCGCATGTTATTGATGATGCCACTTCTGCTATGCATGATACTTATGATGAAACTACCTCTATGCCTGATACTACTATGCCTCTTAGTGATTTTCTTGATGAACAACTTGCTAGGGCTAGAGAAATTGAAAATATTGAATCTGATGATACTGATGAAAGTGATGATGAAGAATCACTTGTTATTCCTAAGGGTTATGTCTTTGATCAAGAAGCTTCCTTAGCTATTTTAGCGTGCCAAAATAGAACTGAACTCAAAAGATTATTAGCTAAATGGAGTAAGCAATCTTTAAATGCTAGAATGAAACCTAACCCTGCTTTTGCTACTTCACCTATCTTTGTTACTGATAAGGATTATGAATTCTCTGTTGATCCTGATATAATTACTTTGGTTGAATCTGATCCTTTTCATGGTTATGAATCTGAAACTATTGTTGCACATATTACTAAATTAAATGATATAGCTACCCTGTTTACTAAAGATGAGAGAACTCATTACTTTTATATCCTTAAAATATTTCCGTTCTCATTAAAGGGTGATGCTAAGATATGGTTTAATTCTCTTGATCCTGGTTGTGTGCGTAGTCCCCATGATATGATTTATTACTTCTCTGCTAAATTTTTCCCTGCTCATAAGAAACAAGCTGCTTTAAGGGATATATATAATTTTGTGCAAATTTAAGAAGAGAGTCTCCCACAAGCTTGGGGGAGGCTTCTCCAATTACTTAATGCTTTGCCTGATCATCCTCTTAAGAAAAATGAAATACTTGATATCTTTTATAATGGACTAACCGATGCCTCCAGAGATTACCTGGATAGTTGTGCTGGTTCTGTTTTCAGGGAAAGAACACCGGACGAAGCTAAAATTCTATTGAATAATATGTTGACAAATGAAAATAATTGGACACCTCCGGAGCCAATTCCTGAGCCTATTCCTAAACCAACTCCGAAGAAGAGGGGTATTCTATTTCTCAGTCCTGAAGATATGCAAGAGGCAAAGAAATCTATGAAAGAAAAATGTATTAAAGCTGAAGATGTTAAGAATTTACCTCCTATTGAAGAAATACATGGTCTTAATTTACCGCCTGTTGAAGAAACATATGATCTTGATAACCCAACACAGGTAGTAAAGGTAAATTCTCTCTATAGATATGATAAAGCTGAAATCCCATTTACTAAATTTACTAGCCCATGCTTAGATGAGTTTGATAAATTTATGGCTAAGCAAGAAGATTTTAATGCTTATTTTGGTAGACAATTGAAATACAATTCAAATATGCTTGAACACTTGGGTGATTATATGGCTAATGTCAAAGGTGAACTTAAACTTATTAGTAAACATGCTTCTATGGTTACCACTCAAGTAGAACAAGTACTTAAAGCTCAAAATGATTTGCTTAATGAATTGAATAGTAAGAATAATGATAATGCTGTTAGAGTTATGACTAGAGGTGGTAGAATGACTCAGGAACCTTTGTATACTGAAGGCCACCCTAAGAGAATTGAGCAAGATTCTCAGAGAAATAATATAGATGCACCTAGTCCTTCTAAAAGGAAGAAAAATAAAAATGATAGGACTTTGCATGCTTCTAGTGAACCTGTTATTGAAACACCTGAGAATCCAAATGATATTTCTATTTCTGATGCTGAAACTCAATCTGGTAATGAACCTGAAACTAGTAATAAGGTTAATGATAATGTTCATGATGATGCTCAACCTAGTAATGATAATGACATAGAAATTGAACCTGCCGTTGATCTTGATAACCCACAATCAAAGAATCAACGTTATGATAAGAAATATTTTGTTGCTAGGAAACATGGTAAAGAAAGAGAGCCATGGGTTCAGAAACCCATGCCTTTTCCTCCCAAACCATCCAAGAAAAAGGATGATGAGGATTTTGAGCGCTTTGCTGAAATGATTAGACCTATCTTTTTGCGTATGCGATTAACTGATATGCTTAAAACCAATCCTTATGCTAAGTACATGAAAGATATTATTACAAATAAAAGAAAGATACCGGAATCTGAAATTTCCACCATGCTTGCTAATTATACTTTTAAGGGTGGAATACCAAAGAAACTTGGAGATCCAGGAGTACCCACTATACCATGCTCCATTAAAAGAAACTATGTTAAAACTGCTTTATGTGATCTTGGAGCCGGTGTTAGTGTTATGCCTCTCTCTTTATATCGTAGACTTGATTTGAATAAGTTGACACCTACTGAAATATCTTTGCAAATGGCTGATAAATCAACTGCTATACCCGTCGGTATTTGTGAGGATGTGCCTGTTGTAGTTGCAAACGTTACTATTTTAACGGACTTTGTTATTCTTGATATTCCCGAGGACGATAGTATGTCTATTATTCTTGGAAGACCCTTTTTGAATACTGCAGGGGTTGTTATTGATTGCACTAAAGGCAATGTCACTTTTCATGTTAATGGTAATGAGCATACGGTACACTTTCCGAGGAAACAACCTCAAGTTCATAGTATCAACTCTATTGAAAAAATTCCATCGGTTATATTTGGAGGTTTTGAATTTCCTCTTTCTACTGTCAAGAAGAAATATGATATTCTTATTATTGGGGATGTGCATATCCCCGTTGAGGTAACATAGTGTTATTTGAAATTTCTCCGGTTCCATGCTGTTCAGAATGAGTTCGTTAACAAGACTTGATAAACCTTGTTAGTGGATTCCTTTTGATGATCATGAGATGGATGAAACTAGAAGGCACAACCTTCTGTACCCCACTTTTACTTTCTGTTATTTATATTAAATAAAATAAAAATAAATATTTTTCTGTCTGTTATCTGATTATCCGTGCAATATAAAAATACCTCGAAAATAAAAGTTCTCCAAATACCCTGAAATTTAAATATGATTTTTTCTTGAATATTTGAGGATTTATGGAACTGAGAACACATCACGGGGGTCAACCACCTGCCCACGAGGGTGGAGGGCGCGCCCACCCCTCTAGGGCGCGCCCCCTGCCTCATGGGCCCACGGTGGCCCTCCTCCACTTATTCCTGCACCCACACTTCATCTTCCTCCCACAAACACGAATATCCAGCTCAAGCACGAGTTCTAGCTCATTTTGCTGCCATTTTCGATCTCCTTGCTCAAAGCACCTCTCACAAAACTGCTTGGGAAGATTGTTCCTTGGTATGTGACTCCTCCATTGGTCCAATTAGTTTTTGTTCTAGTGCTTTATTCATTGCAAATTTGTGTTGCTTAGGTGACCCTGTTCTTGAGCTTGCATGTCAAATTTATGTGGTCAAAAGTAGTTTTGATGCATGATATAGGCCCTAGGCACTTGTAGGAGTAGTTGCTATCAATATTATTGAGTTTGGTTTACTTTTATTTTGAAGTTACTAAAAATTTCAGAATTTTTCAGAAAATGATGAGGAGACTTTTGAGGGGCTCATCGAGCCAAAGCTCGAAGGAAAAGGCACCAAAGCCTAAGTATAATCTGCCTCGCACCGCGGAGGTTCGGGCGTGTGAATGGCCTTCCGAGGATTTCTTGAGAGCAGCCGGGATTTATGAAGATTTTCATGAATTGGCTCATAATGCAGGCCTCACCGCTTTCCTCCACGACCAATGCGATCAGTATCTCTTACTCACAAATACCTTTGTGCAAAACTTTCATTTTCATTCTAGGAACTCACCACCTACGGTGGAGTTTCATTTATATGATGAGCATAAGGAGATGTCGCTTTATGATTTTTGTCGGATTTGTTTAGTCCCTTTTGAGGGTAAGACAGAAGAACCACATCGTGATGATGTGGAGGGGTTTATTGATACTATCACTGTAGGGGAAATAAGGAAGGTTTCCGATGCACGAATCACTAGCATACATTTTCCTGTTTTACGTTACTTTGCATTATTTGCTAGTCGTTGCTTAATTGGTCGCGGAAACTGTGGAAACCTTAGTATCCCTAATATTATTATTTTGCTCCATGGTTTATACGGTGATAACACTTTTAGTATGGGTAGCATTATTGCCAAACGGTTAAGTCTGAACCGTACAAAGGGCCCCATCTTTGGAGGCATCTATTCCTCATGCCTAGCTGCACATTTTAACATACCTATTAGGCATTCTGAGAAGGAAGAAAAAGTGCTGCCTCGTGTTTATTTAGATTATAAAAGTATGGTGGCACATGATTTTATTGTTAAGAATAGGGAAGGAGAACTTAAATATCAATTGGTTTTTAACAAACATCATCCTGAGACTATTACCCTGCCTGCTCCTTCTTTGTTTGATTTGTCTGTAGGCACGTACCTTGTTCCGTTGAAGGCTATTCACGCCTACCGGAACCCTGCACCAGCTGAGGAGCCAGATCCGGAACCACAAATTGATCCTTCACGATAGTCTAATTACCAGTGGGATCCGGAGATGATTGTCAGCCAGTGGCAAGCTGAGTCTTCCTCTTCTTCCTCGCAGTACGACCCCGACTACTATTACGGATATCCGCCAGGCCAGCCGTGGCCATAGACCAACTTAGGCCAAAAGCCTAAGCTTGGGGGAGTACGTATTTCCCACCGACATTACATTTATGTTCACACACTCATTGCCAGATGTCGGTGCTCATACTTTTTCATTGTATCATCCATGCTAGTTTAATTTCCTTTTTTATGTTTTCTTCTTGTGTGTTTAATAAACCTTAAGGAAAAACAAAAAAATTAGTTGTAGCTTTTAGTTAGTTACTTTCCATGCTTGTAGAAGTAATTAAAAAGAAAACCCAAAAATATTTCATGTTCTTCTTTTGCTTGTTGGGAGCTTTCCCGTGTAAATAGTTTTATTTCTTTTCTTTTCTTTGGGGGTCGATAGGAGAAGACCATAATTAAATTGTTGAAGTGGCTCTTATATGCATTATTGTTGATCTGACAAAAGAGCCCATATTGCCTTGTCTTCTCTTGTTTATTGAATGCCTGCAGATTCCAGCTTAGTCTAATGCACATGCACTATTATTATTATTCACATCGTTCGGTCGTGCAAGTGAAAGGCAATTATGATGATATATGATGGACTGGCTGAGATGAGAAAAGCTGGTATGAACTCGACCTCTTTTGTTTTTGTAAATATGATCAGTTCATCGTTCCTGATTCAGCCTATTATGAATAAACATGTTTGCAATGACAAATAGAGATCATAGTTTCTTGTGTCATGCTTGATTAGCTATGAGTTATAATGGTTTACCTTGCGTGCCAACATGCTATTAAAATGGTTATGATGTGGTATGATAGGGTGGTATCCTCCTCTGAATGATTTAAGTGACTTGACTTGGCGCATGTTCACGCATGTAGTTGAAACAAAATCAACATAGCCTTCACGATATTTATGTTCATGGTGGATTATATCCTAATCATGCTTGCATTCGGTGTTGATTAATTTTAATGCATGTTCATGACTGTTGTCGCTCTCTAGCTGGTCGCTCCCCAGTCTTCTGCTAGCCTTCACCTGTATAAGCGGGAATACTACTTGTGCATCCAAATCCCTTAAACTCCAAAGTTATTCCACATGTGTCCACTATACCTACCTATATATGGTATCTACCTGCCGTTCCAAGTAAATTTGTATGTGCCAAACTCTAAACCTTCAAACAAATATCCTGTTTTGTATGCTCGAATAGCTCATGTATCAACTAGGGTTGTCCGTATCTTCCATGTTAGGCGGGTTATTCTCAAGAGGAGTGGACTCCGCTCCTTACTCACGAGATAAATGGCTGGTCACCGGGATGCCCAGTCCCATGCTTTATGCAAACTAAATCAAAATAATTGCAAACAAAACTCCTCCTGGGACTCTTGTTAGTTGGAGGCACTCGTTGTTTCGAGCAAGGCATGGGTTGATGCTTGTTGGTGGAAGGGGAGTATCAACTTTACCATTCTGTTTGGGAACCGCCTATAATGTGTGTAGCATGGAAGATATCGCCATCTCTTGGTTGTTATGTTGACAATGAAAGTATACCGCTCAAAATATTATTCACCTCTGTTTCAAAACCGAGCTCTGGCACGTCTACAAATCACTGCTTCCCTCTGCGAAGGGCCTATCTATTAATTTTATGCTGAGTCATCATCCTCTCATTAAAAAGCACCAGTTGGAGAGCACCGCTGTCATTTGCATTCATTACTGTTAGTTTACATTGAGTATGACTTGACTGGATCTCTTTTACCATAAATTACAATGTCTAGTCAGTCCTTGGTCTTTAAAGGTGCTCTGCATTTATGTTTTGCGGTCTCAAAAAGGGCTAGAGAGATACCACCTTGTTATATCATATTATGATTGTTTTGAGAAAGTGTTGTCATCCGAGATTTATTATTATTGCTCGCTAGTTGATTATGCTATTGATATGAGTAAACTTGAGACCTATGCGTTATCGCAAATGTGGTTAGTTATAATCTTTGCTGACAACTTGAATGCTGGCTTTACATATTTACAACAACAAGAGCAAACAGAGTTTGTAAAAGTTTTTCTTTATCACTTTCAGTTTATCAACTGAATTGCTTGAGGACAAGCAAAGGTTTAAGCTTGGGGAGTTGATACGTCCCCAACGTATCTACTTTTCTAAACACTTTTGCCCTTGTTTTGGACTGTAACTTGCCTGATTTGAATGGAACTAACCCGGACTGACGCTATTTTCAGCAAAATTACCATGGTGTTATTTATGTGTAGGAGCAAACGTTCTCGGAATGACCTGAAACTTCACGGAGCCACTTTTCAGAAAATAAGAAAAATACCTGCCAAAGATGAAGGCCAGGGGGCCCACCGTCTCTCCACGAGGGTGGGGGGCGCGCCCCCCTACCTCATGGGCCCCCTGTTGCCTCTCCGACTCCAACTCCACCTTCATATATTGAGTTTCGAGGAGAAAAAAAATCAGAGAGAAGAAATCATCGCGTTTTACGATACAGAGCCGCCGCCAAGCCCTAAAACCTCTTGGGAGGGATGATCTGGAGTCCGTTCGGGGCTCCGGAGAGGGGAATCCGTCGCCATCGTCATCATCAACCATCCTCCACCACCAATTTCATGATGCTCACCGCCGTGTGTGAGTAATTCAATCGTAGGCTTGCTGGACGGTGATGGGTTGGATGAGATCTATCATGTAATCGAGTTAGTTTTGTTAGGGTTTGATCCCTAGTGTCCACTATGTTCTGAGATTGATGTTGCTATGACTTTGCTATGCTTAATGCTTGTCACTAGGTCCCGAGTGCCATGATTTCAGATCTGAACCTATTATGTTTTCATCAATATATGAGTGTTCTTGATCCTATCTTGCAAGTCTATAGTCACCTATTATGTGTTATGATCCGTTAACCCCGAAGTGACAATAATCGGGATACTTACTGGTGATGACCGTGGTTTGAGGAGTTCATGTATTCACTATGCGTTAATGCTTTGTTTCGGTTCTCTATTAAAAGGAGGCCTTAATATCCCTTAGTTTTCGTAAGGACCCCGCTGCCACAGGAGGGTAGGACAAAAGATGTCATGCAAGTTCTTTTCCATAAGCACGTATGACTATATTCGGAATACATGCCTACATTATATCAATGAACTGGAGCTAGTTCTGTGTCACCCTAGGTTATGACTATTACATGATGAACCGCATCGGGCATAATTCTCCATCACTGATCCATTGCCTACGAGCTTTCCATATATTGTTCTTCGCTTATTTACTTTCCCGTTGCTATTTCTATTATCACTATAAAATACCAAAAACATTACTTTTACTACTGTTACCTTTTGCTACCGTTATCACTACTATCATATTACTTTGCTACTAAACACTTTGCTGCAGATATTAAGTTTCCAGGTGTGGTTGAATTGACAACTCAGCTGCTAATACTTGAGAATATTCTTTGGCTCCCCTTGTGTCGAATCAATAAATTTGGGCTGAATACTCTACCCTCGAAAACTGTTGCGATCTCCTATACTTGTGGGTTATCAGCATCTCACAGCGCAAGCGATCATCACTAATGGGGCTGGTGTACACTGGTGGTTGATACACAGGACGTCGGTGAAACAGTTCCGAGAGCAGGATGGATATTGTAGGTTGGGGCACATCGGTGTGGAGTGGCAGCGGCCTGAAGCACCACGATATGGCCGCCCTCCTAATGGTCGTGGTAATCGTCTACGCTGAGAAATCTCATTGGTCTGCTAGGGCCACTCAGGCATGCCATGCAGTACTACCCGGAGATTTTTGAAAGATCCATCATCATGATGGTGACGGGAACACCGCTGCATGTCCCAAGAGAAAACTCTTGTTTTGGCCTTTATTGCTCTGGCTCTCCAGCGATGAACTTACTTTGTTAGCTTGTTGAAGACATACTATTCATGCTGATCTGTTGTCATTCAATTGTTGATCTTAATAAACAGGATGAAAAATCCTTCATATGGACATCTCTAGTTGGACATGGCAGTGGTGGCGTGAGGACGTTTATCCCTACTTGAAAGTGTTGTTCCGGAAGAATTTGGTTTTCTCTTAGGTGTTAAGTTCGTATCTTATAATAGTTCCACCGTAGTTGCCGATGTTTTTTACTTCACATGTTGATGACTTAGGCATTGTCATCTTGTATATCAACTTCAATAAATATGGTTGTGTACATCATGATGATGCAGAAATCGGGTGTTTCAACCTCCTTTTCTACAAAAAGTCGTGGGATCAGTTTGGGTTTATCGACTAGAGTTAAAATCTAGGTGGATCATAGGAAAACATGTGCCAGTGAAGTGGAAGTTTAGTGATGTTGACGAATTTTGTCTGACCAGTCATTCTGACATGTAATTATGAGCGCCACTCGCATATAGTTGTGTGTATGTGCATGCACACATATATTTATTTTTTGCAAAAATACTAGGGTCATATACTATTAGACAAAACCAACCCTTATTAGAACATTTTAAAGAACTATAAACTTACAAGCAAGCCCTTGATTAAATCAACAAAGTCTTCCTTCCGAATACACCAGCGACACGCCATATGTGCAAAGGTCATTGCCTCCTTTGGGCCTAGGTCTTACTGGAGAAACCATGTTTGCACCAAGAAGTTTGAAGAAGCAGTGTCCAAAAAGTAGTCTATGTAGACCAGAAAACGCCGACGAACATGATCTGGGTAGTTCTCGGTCCAACAAAAGCTGGCACCTAGGAGGTCCCGAAAATAACCCCAACTCGGACCAAATTGGGTGGGGGGCACAAACCTCACGTTCTTTGATGGAGCCGCACCTAGTTGAGCTTCATTGGATGGAGAATGAACCGAAAAACAAAATTATGTCGATGTCGCTCTATGTGTGCCCATCGACAGGTGGAAAAAGGAGGCATTTTTCTCATCGTCGCCGCTGCCGCAACTCTATTAACTATGAGGAACAACCAGACCCTACAAATCACACATTAAACACATAGATCTAGGGTTGCCCCACCCTCCGCCATCGTAGCGGCGGGCAGAGGGAAGAGGAACCTGAGGAGCCACCGGCGGAACAAGAAGAATCTACAGTCGCCTCATTTTCTCCTTATCCTTGTAATTGAATTGAATCAGTGCACTCTCCCGTGGGCACTGCTTTACACCACCTGCTTCGGAGATGCCTTCCGAGGAGGAGCTTGAGCATGCAGCTGAGGGGGTGGGTGGCACATCCACGTTACCCGCGGTGGCACTGGACACGGTTCGGGCTCTCGCAGCACTGAAAGTTCCGGTGACTACAGGAGGTGTTAAGTCTAAGGATGGTGCGTCTGATAAAGGGTCGGAGAAAGCGGAGGGCGAAAAGCTCTCTAAATGGGCAATTAAAAAGAAAAAGTTGCCCTGTTATAGATGTGGTGAACCGGGTCATTTTGTGGCAGAATGTACAAATGAGCTTTGTGATTACTGCCTCCGTTCCCAGCATGTGACTGGGGAATGCCCTCTCCTTTCCGGTCCTAAGCCTGGCATTAATATCTTTGGGGTCTGCTGTAAGGAATTGATGTTCTTTGAGACCCCGGAGGTGGATCCTCTACCACAGATGATTGAGAGCTCCTTCCCGGCAGTTATCAGAGTTACTGATGGTCAGTTGACCGAGGCGCAGATCGTCAGACAGCTACGTGAGCTAGTGCCGGGTAATTATCAGTGGCACCTGGAGCAGTTAGAAGGTCAGTCTTACAATGTTGACTTTCCCACTAAGGAGGATCAGATGCATGTTCTTAAGTGGGGTCTATGCAGAGTTACGAGCACAAACACTGTTATCGCTTTCGACGAGTGGAAGCAGGAGGATCCTGAGGGTACACCTTTGGAGAAGGTGTGGGTTCGTTTCTATGGCGTGCCACCTAAATATGTAAAACATTTTCTGATTGCTTGGAGTTTGGGTGGTTTGATTGGTAAGACAAAAAAGGTGGACATGCCTTTCACTCGCGCACATAACGCCGCGAGGCTTTTGGTCAGTGTTGTGAGCGTTGAGCACATACCAGATGTTGTCAGATGGACACATGCTGGGGTCACTTATCTCTTAGAGCTTGAGATTGAGGATACTGCAGTTTCCGAGGCTGGAGATGAGACACGGGACATGGATACTACTGAGGGGGGCGGTGCACCCGGGGACCAGGAGAAGGGACCCGATGACAATATGCCGAAATCGGACAAGGGGCCTGTTACGCAGTTTGGTAAGGTAGACAGTTCTACCAAAGAGGTGCCTACGTCCACCACTCCGATGAACACGCTTCGCTTTGGTTCTTTTGTATCGAGATCCGCTCCTAGCCGGTTATGGAGCACCAGGGTCGAGACAGACGACCCGACGGAGCTTGAGCTACCACCAGTGCCGCGTCTAGTCGGCAATGTGACGACCACAGAGCCTACTCCCGCTGCGATGGTGGCTGCTGTTGGGATGGCCGCAAGTTTGGGAGACCCCGGGCAGGAGGTCTACCACACCCAGACACCACTGCCTGACCTTTCGCCGGCTGGAGGGGCGCCTGGTCAGGAGATCTATGGCGCGCTTTCCACTTCTACGCCTCCGGCCGAGTTGGGGGTGAGATGCGGGCGGGAGCCCCGTGTTGTAAGCCCTCTGCAGGTTGGCACCGAGCAGGGTGGCCGAGGCACGATGACTTCCATGGGTGATAAGGGGGACGAGATCTGTGAGCAGGCAGCTCCATGGTCCTCTTTCCCCTCGTCACCCACACTGGCAGTTCACTCCACCACTCCCCTTCCTCCTTCACCGACGATACCGGAAGGGCGTGGGAGTCCTGACCGCACCCCGCGCGAGAGGACCACGGAGGAGCTCATCGCTTTTGGTGGGATTATGGATCCGGTGATGGCTGGCAGGCGTGTCAGCAACCGGATCCAGGGACAGCCGGATGCAGATGACTTTCAGCTAGCGCGGGCCAAGAGGGCTGCCATGCTTCGTCATGTCGAGACTACTGCAGGTACGTCATTTGATATAAGTCGTTCAATTTTACACTTCTCTGAGAAAGAGCTAGTTGATAAGGCAAATGACTTAGGAATTTCTTTGGGATCAAATGAAACTGAGGTCGTCCAATCCGTTAATGATCTTTTAGACATGGAAGCGGAGAGAGCTTCCGAGATCATTCGTAATCTTGCCTCTATCCAACCTATGAATGACAATGACATGAATAATTTAGGCATTAATGATCTTACCAATATCTGTAATAGTCTCTTGCCTAGTGTCGAGACTGAAGATGAGGAGGAAGTTGAGAACACAGATACAGTAGAGCCTTTCTTGACGGAGGAGGCAGTGTCTGTTACGAATAATAATATCGTTCCGGAGGGTGTTGTGGAGAAGCCCAAACGACCCTGGAAGCGGAAAATTTATCCCACTTCGGCGGTACGCAGAAGTGCTAGAGTTAAACTTAAGAAAAAATTCCATGATGACCTATGAAAGGACTCTTTTGGAATAGCAGAGGTCTAGCAGACTTGGCTAAACAAAGATTCTTAGCAAAGACAACATTAGAACATCACTTAGATTTCGTTGCACATTTGGAAACTGGATGAGATAATTTCACATCCCAATTCCTTCGAACCCTTTCCAATGGTATCGATTTTGATTGGCACATTTTACCACCTAGAGGAAGATCCGGCGGGATTTTACTAGGTGTACGGCGTGAAACGCTAGAGGTGCTTAATGTGGTGCAGGGAGATTTTTCAGTTAAATTCAGGGTGAGATCGAAATTGGATGGGTTCCGATGGTCGCTAGTTGCGGTATACGGGGCAGCGCAACCTGAATTTAAACCTGATTTTCTTGCCGATTTAGTGCGGATTTGTGGAGATGAAAATCTGCCATTACTAGTCGGAGGGGATTTTAACATAATCCGGAGAAGAGAAGAAAAGAATAATGACAATTTCGATGGACGGTGGTCTATGATGTTTAACATGATTATCGAGAGCCTCAATTTGAGAGAAACTGAGCTCACCGGTAGACAGTTCACATGGGCCAACTCGTTATCTGTTCCGACTTATGAAAAGCTGGACAGGGTACTTGCTAGTGTGGAATGGGAACAAAAATATCCGTTGGTGTCGGTTCATGCGATGCAAAGAGCGATCTCGGATCATACACCACTCTTTCTAGATTCGGGAGAGGCTACCCATGTTGCAAACAAAAATACCTTCTCTTTCGAGCAAAGCTGGTTTGAGCGAGAAGGATTTATGGAGATGATTGCACGCGAATGGGCCAGGCCGGTTACGGGAGGGACACATATTGAGACATGGCAAAACAAGATTAGACATCTTCGACAATTTCTGAGAGGATGGGCCAGGAATGAGAGTGGGATTTATAAGCAGAAAAAAGAACGTCTAACACAACTAATTGAGGCACTCGATGTAAAGGCTGAAACCACTCTTCTTTCAGTTAATGAACATCGAACCAAGTCCGAGGCTGAGCAAGCCCTGCGTGCTCTCCTGAGAGAGGAGGAGCTCAAGTGGGCGTTGCGTGCGAAAATGCTTAAGGTTGTCCAAGGGGACGACAACACACAGTTCTTCCATATGGTTGCAAATGGTAAACACAGGAAGAAGAAAATCATACAGCTTGAACAGGACGAGGGAACAATAGTGGGGCATGAAAATTTGAAAACGTATATCTCCAACTATTATAAAAGTCTGTTCAGACCTCCTAATACTTCCACGGTGTCTCTTGATGAGTCTGTGATTGATGATATACCTCAATTACAGGCAGCGGAGAACGATGTTCTTTCTGCACCGTTTACTGAAAAAGAAGTTCATTTGGCCATAACTCAAATGAAGCTGAATAAAGCACTGTGACCAGATGGGTTTCCAGCTGAATTCTATAAGAAATGTTGGCATATCATTAAAGATGATCTTATGCCTATGTTTCATGATTTTTTCGATGGCCATTTGGAGTTGTTTCACCTAAATTTTGGTACGATAACGTTATTACCAAATAAGAATGAGGCGGTCCGGATAGAACAATTTTGACCCATCTGCCTGCTGAATGTGAGTTTTAAAATCTTCACAAAGGTTGGAACCAATAGATTGACACAAATTGCTCACTTAGTGGTTCAACCTAGTCAGACATCATTCATGCCGGGACGACACATACTCGAAGGAGTAGTTGTCTTACATGAAACTCTTCATGAGATTCACTCGAAGAAACTAGATGGGGTTATCTTAAAAGTGGATTTCGAGAAGGCTTATGATAAAGTAAAATGGCCTTTTCTTCAGCAGGCAATGCGCATGAAGGGTTTTAGTGAAACCTGGAGGCACCAGGTGGATACTCAAGTCCAGAAGGGTAGTGTCGGAATTAAGGTGAACGATGACATTGGTCATTATTTCCAGACGCATAAGGGGCTGAGACAAGGAGATTCCATGTCACCTCTGCTGTTCAATATTGTGGCAGATATGTTGGCCGTCATTATTGGCAGGGCCAAACAACATGGTCAGGTAGAGGGTCTAGTTCCTCATCTAGTTGATGGAGGGGTGTCCATTCTACAATATGCTGATGACACTATTCTTTTCATGGAACATGACATGGCTAAGGCACGTAATATGAAACTGATCCTATGTCTATTCGAACAATTGTCTGGCTTAAAGATCAATTTCCATAAGAGCGAGGTGTTCTGTTTTGGGAAGGCCAAAGACGAGGAACATACTTACAGACAATTGTTTGGATGCGAATTAGGTGCTTTACCATTCAGTTACTTGGGTATTCCGATTCATCACCGTAAATTATCTAATAAAGAATGGAAATGTATTGAAGAACGAATTGAAAAAAAAACTCAGCTGCTGGAAGGGCAAGTTGATGTCATATGGGGGTCGATTAGTTCTGATCAACTCAGTACTAACTAGTATGCCCATGTTTTTACTTTCGTTCTTCGAAATTCCGAAAGGGGTCCGAAAGCGACTTGATTTCTTTAGATCTCGGTTCTTTTGGCAGTCTGATGAGGCCAAGAGGAAATACCGTCTCGCGCGATGGGATATCCTTTGTCGACCTAAAGACCAAGGGGGTCTCGGTATTGAGAACTTGGAAACTAAGAATATATGTCTGATGAGCAAATGGTTGTACAGGTTAGGGACAGAGCCGGAGGGTATGTGGTCTCAAATCCTGCGCAATAAGTATTTGCACTCGAAAACGCTAGCCCAGACTACCATCCGACCAACTGATTCACCGTTCTGGAAGGGACTTATGAGAACGAAGGATCTGTTCTTTCGTAGGGTCAAATTCTTGGTTGGCATCGTGATGTCAACTCGATTTTGGGAGGATACATGGTTAGGAGAGACACCTTTGGCCTTACAATATCCTACCCTTTACAATATTGTGCAACGTAAGGAAGATTACGTAGGTATCGTCCTTCAAACTATTCCCTTGAATATCCAGTTCAGACGTGCGTTAGTGGGTGCGAGATGGACAACCTGGATGCACTTGGTTCGGAGATTGATTGAAGTTCGACTCTCCGACGTGTCGGACTCTACACAATGGAAGTTAACTAAAAATGGGATATTTACGGTGAAATCCCTTTATACAGATTTGATTAATTCTGGGCCCCTCTCACGGCCACTTCATATATGGAAGATTAAAGTTCCTTTGCGGATTAAAATTTTCATGTGGTTTGTCCACAAGCAAGTAATACTCACAAATGACAACTTACTTAAGAGGCGATGGGTAGGCAACTCGCGGTGTTGCTTTTGTGCTCAAGATGAGACAATACAACATTTATTCATTGAATGCCCACTTGCCAAGTTACTTTGGAGAACGATTCATATAGCTTTTAATATTAATCCCCCAGTAGATATTGCGTCTTTGTTTGGGACGTGGTTAGCTGGGGTTTAACAGATCACGACAACTCGTATTCGGATTGAAATATGTGCGTTACTATGGGCTATGTGGAACTGTAGAAATGATATGATTTTTAACAGACAACACAACTTAACTTTTTTGCAGGTTATCTTCAGAGCTACAGCTTGGATCCGTACGTGGTCCTTACTCACTCCTATGGACTCTAGGGAGCCTTTGGTTACTGGGTGCAACCAATGGGAGATGGTAGCTCGGGCTATATTCAACCGGTTCGGATGGCGGTCGCATAACAGGATAGAGGGCTAGAGAGCTTGTCCTTATTATCACCATATCGGTTGTTTTTTTTGTTAGGCCCTTTATTTTTTTCAGATCTTTGTGTTATGACTTTGCTCCGTCTGCGAGCTGTAAGACCTTTATGATGATATTTTCTGGATTTTTAATAAAAGGGCCGCATGCATCATCATGATGCAGACGCCGGGGGTATACCTCCATTTCCAAAAAAATGTATCTATTACGAATGCAACACAGTCTGTACAAATACAAATTAGAGAGCTCCCAATTTCATCTTTTTTTATGTGGTAAAATATTACACCTAAGATTTTCCTACGGAAAACTTTACTTGTCCTTTTTTTAGTTATGGTATGTGTTCCATCCTGCATGGGTCAACATTATTAAGGAACTGATCCCACATTATTGAGAAAGCATCGATCTGCATGATAATGTATTCTTCTTGGACAAGCATATAGTCTCCATGGGTAATTATATACATCTCTCGGATGTGACCATGGGATCCTGCTTCCCCTAAAAACAAATGTGAGCGTGGGGGAAGATAAGATATGCATATTTAGCAGCTGTGCATCTATCTTCTAAAAGAAAAGCGGTTGAATTTTTTGCAGGCGAAATATATAATGGGAGCTGGAGATAGCAGAAAGGACGAGGAGACATGTAGAGCAGGCTCACACATGCATGCTCTTATCTACTATCTATTGTTGTGAGAACGATCCGTGGATCCATGTGTCGTTCTGACCTTTCCTAGAAATTCCTGTGTTCATCAAATTCTGGTCCGTTTTTAATTGCCTCGCGCTGTTCTATGTCTGGTGTAATGTTTTAAAAATGATATCATACCAATGAACATGTCGGTGATGCCACTGGATTTTACAATTGTCCTTTTTACTATTCTTCGTTTTCGTGTCTATGCATGATTTTTCTGCAAGATGGGTTCAGGTGTTGGTAAATGTTGCCAGCGTGTTATATACAAGTAGTTCATATGGAGTGTGATAACATAATATGTTACCATAGCATAATGTATCCGGCGGAAAATGAGTCTACATCTAAATAAATAAAGGTTTGCATGATACCACACTCATATTACTGCTCATTATGAAGTTAGTAACATATGCATGAGACGCGGAGTATCTAGTCCCGAGCTCATATGCTCCTTAATGAACAGTAAATCAAAAAATAGTTAAAAATAAATAAAAAACTGATTTTTTTTTGTGCAAACATTGACAAATGTTCTCACTGCTTGCAAATTTTCATCCCAAAATAACATTTTTGGAAGTCGTGGCACCAGACGAAATCGGCACCTACCATCTCAAAGGTCAATCCGGCGGTCATAAACAAGACCAAATCCTTCATGTTTAGGGCCAACATCTGACCAGTGTGGGTTCCTATTGAGCTTCTCGATCGCGGTGGCGCAGTACTCCAAGAAGTCTTTCATCTTAATCCAACACCATTTCGCCCTCCATTTCGGCCACTTCTTGTGCCAGGTTCCTTCAAGGTACTCATCTTACCTGGCAGACCTCAGGATCCATGTCACGCTGCCGGAGATGTCATCGCCTTCAATCCGCAGTGAATAGAAGTGACGACACAGAGGCACATTGGGCACCACCTCCAAAAAGTTCTCGCAAAGATGGGCGAAGGCGGATATAGAGGTGACATCATACAGAGCGAAATCCAGAAGTCGAAACCCACATTCGCATCACCAAAGCATTTTGGAGTGCCAATTCTTTTTACCATAAATTCCACGAATGTTATTTCGGAACGAAAATTTGCAAGCTATAAAATCATTAGTTAAAGGTATCCCCTTACAAAGGTCACTCCCATCTTTTCACGTGTTGACAAATGGCACACTGTATATGCATCACTTGTCGCAAAATGACAGTTTTCCCTTTTTTTCGTAGGTTCCTTTATTTAAAATGTTTTATCTCTTGAACTGTGTGTCCAAATCCAGAATTATTTTCACCGTTGGATATATCGCACCAAGATCTTTGAAACTAGATCTCCATGTTAATAGGTTTCGACGAAAAAATCGCAAAAAAAAACAGAGCCAGAAGCATAATTTTTTAACCTCTTTCTCTTTTTGAGGGGCACAACTGTGCTTCTCGCGTAAGCAAATCTGTGCCACCATGATAAGCAAATATGTGCTTCTCATAAAAAAATGTTGTTTTCTTTTTTTGAGAGGCATAAATATGCTTCTCGCGGAAGCAAATTTATACTTCCACGAGAAGAAAATCTATACTTGTCATGGAAAAAACACACATTCTTTTTCTTTCCAAGAACCAAAGCCGTGCTTCTTGCGGATGCAAATATGTGCCTATACGAGAAGTAAATCCGTGTAAAGAAAAAATATTATTTTCTGAGAGGCACAACCTTGCTTCTCGCAGAAGCAAATCTATGCCTCCACGAGAAGCAAATCTGTGCTTCTCATGGAAGCAAAAAAAACACATATTTCCCCTTTTTGAAAGGCAAAACTATACTTCTCAAGGACGCAAATATGCTTTCCACAGGAAGGAAATCTGTGTTTCTCGTGGAAGCATAATTTTTTCACACAAAAACAACATTTTCAATTTTTTCTCCAAAACTAAAGAAAAGCTGGGCGAAAACCGAAAAGCCAAAAAACATTTAAACCCCGAAAACTACAGAAACATTATATAAAAAACAAAATCCGGTGTGCCCCGCATGCGGGACGTGGCAGTGGCTAGACACACCACTTGATGCGCTCTCAATAACCAAAGTGGGTGCATCCTATTTGGCGCTTCTGGCTCTCGTTAGTATAGACCTTGCTAACGGGTCGCACACAACACCTCCGTGCTGGGCCGGCCCATCTCCCCATTATTTTTGTTTTTCTGAAACACAAAAATGAGCACCCATGGTGAATCAAAAAACAACGCCACCTTGCTCGATCTGAACACTAACCTCTTCTTTCTGCTTTCTTCTTTCCTTTTTCCTTTTTCCTTTTTTCCTTTTCTCTTTTCTTTTCTTTTTTGTTATTCCAGGTTCAATAAAAAATTCAAATTCATGCACTTTTTCTTCAAATTGATGAACATCTTTTAATCAAAATTGATGATTTATGTATTCAAATCAATGAACTTTGTTTTACAAATTGATGATATTTATTCAATTTTTATAAACTATTTTCAGAATTGATGAAAGTTTTCTAAATTTGATGAACTTTTTATAAATTGATGAACTTTTCTCGAAATTGATGAACTTTTTTAAATAAATGAACTTTTTTTTTCAAATTCCATGATATTTTTTAAAGTCGATAATTTTTAAAGAAATTTATGAACTTTTTTCAAAATCTGATGAACTCTTTTTCATAAAAAAGTCAACTTTTCCAAATTGTTTTCAACCGATTCAAAAATCTAATAAGTAGCACGGATATATTGTTCTTAAATAATCTCGCACTACTATCAATCACTATTGATCAGGAGCTATAGTGGTTATGTAACCAACTCATGTGTTGTAGCGGCATGAGTTCGAGTCCTCGTACATGCACTTTTTCGCATGTTTTTCGATGAGACAGATTCACTGTGCTATGCATCATGGGCCAATTGGTTCCCGCGGTGCCGAACATGCGGAATAGGAGCACCCACCAAAGTGATCCTCACGGGGCTCCCACAAAGGGTACCACTTAAGTAGTTGCTCTCAACTAGCATTAGTCTTGCCTAAAGATTTCAGGCAGCGTGCACGCATATGGCCCTGCCCAACAGCGTGTGCCACGTCCGTTCATTCGTCGGTCTGTTCGATGATGTATTTGTTCTTCTTTTCGTTTTCTTTTCTTATTTCTCCTCCCGTTTTCTATTTTTCATCATTATACCTGTTTTTTAGTTTTTCTTTTGTTTTCTTTCTCATTTGCCTCCTTTTATTTTCTTTCTTTCTTTCTTCAATGCTTTGCACTGTTTTTCATTCTTTTGCACTTGTTTCTTCAGTTTTTTTTTCTTTTCTTTCTTTCATTTCCTTTGTTTCTTTTTTGTTTTCACTAGCTTTTTTCGTCTTTCTTTTTTTCTTGTTTTTCATTCTATATTTTTTGTATACGTCAAAAACATTTTTCTAATACATGTTTAGGATTTTTCAAATACAAGTTTAAGAGTTTTTTAATACACGCTCAATAATTTTTTTAAATACATTTGAAAGTTTTTTAAATGCTTGATTAACATTTTTCAACCACAAGATTAATATTTTTTTAATATGTGGTAAATATTGTTTCCACAAACATTTTTAGCATTTTCAAATGTTTGATTATCATTTTTCAAATACTTTTTTAAGATTTTTTTTCAAATGCTTAATTATCATTTTCTTGAAATACGTGATCAAATTTGTTCATACACATTGTATTTTTTGTATACAGTTATTGTGTACGTGAGAAACATTTTCTCTATACACATCAAAAAAATTCAAATGCTTGTTTAACATCTTTTCAAAGCCAACATTAACATTTTTTATTACATCTTAAACAATTTTCCCATACACATTTAAGATTTTTGAAATGCTAGATTAACATTTTTGAAAATTTTGTTTAACATGGTTTTCAAAATCTTGATTAACACTTTTATAACCATGATTTTTTCCATACAGATTGTATTTTTGTATACATGAGTAACATTTAATCTATACACATTGTATTTTTTTGGTATACTTGAGTAACAATTTTTCTATACACATCTAACATTTTTAATTGCTTGGTTAATATTTTACAAATATTTTTATGGAAAGTGTCATTTGTAATACATTTATTTTTAATATTTTGAATTATAAAAAATAGAAAAAAGCCAAAACCTAAAAACATGAAAAGGCAAAGATATAGCTTCCTTGCGCCTGGGCCGACCCATGTTTGTGCCTCCCTTCAGGCGACACTTCCCTCTATCTCGTCTGAAACGGGACATAGAGGCGCCCGAGAAACAAGGACGGAGTTTGTTTTTTTACATTTCTTTAGATTTAGGAGTTTTTTTTACAACAAGGATGATGTTGTTGGACCAGCTGGGCTGGCCCTTTTGACTATTTGGTGTCGTTTTATGGCCTAGCCCAACTAAATTTTGGTCCAACGAGGGGCCAACTTACGGACATAATTTCTTTCTATTTTGTTAAAGTACTCTAGGAACTAAATGGGAGAGTGTAGTCGTGAGGGATAAAGTTCACCCATAAGAAGAAAACCATCATTTATAAATACTATAGCTACAAGGAACGGTTTTGGGAAGGTTCTATGAAACGGTTTGGTCCAATTTTAGAAGCTTCCATGTGTTTTTTTTCTGTTTTTATATGTGTTTTTCTTAATCCTTTTCACAGCTTTCTTCATGTTACCTTTTTTTCTATTTTCCTTTTCTTTATTCAATACATGTGTATTTTTTCATTACATGATGCGCATCTTTCATATAGAAGTGGAATATTTTTTTCATATGCATTGATTATTTTCAAATAAAAGATTAATACTTTCAAAAACATGTAAAACATTTTTCAAATCACACATTGAAACATTTTTCTGGATGGTACAAAATATTTTTAAAATTATGTGAAACTTTTTACATTGTATACATTTGTTTTGAAAAAATACATGTTTGAACATATTTTTGAATACATGTCAAAGCATTTTTCAAATGCACATTGAACATTGTTTTGAATTGTACAAAATAGTATGTAAAACTAAACAAATATATTTTTACAATGTGCCGACATATTTTGAGTGTGTCACGAAATCATTTTGAAACATGTGCACATTTTTTAAAATGTCATAAAACATATTTTTAAATGGTAGCCAAGATTTTTTTCAGCCCAATAGTGTAGTTAGCAGGAACGGTTTTCGGATGCTTCTATGAACTGGTTTGGTAAGATTTTAGAAGTGTCTATGCAGTTTGTTTCCTCATTTTTCTATTTGTTTTCCTTAATGTTTTTCTCAGTTTTCTTCAGTATCTCTTTTCATTTCCTTTTTCGTTTTTATTTTCTCAATATGTGTCTCTTTTTGTCAATACACATTGTACATTTTCGTATAGAGGTGGAATATTTTTTGATACACATGGAATGTTTTTCAAATATATGTTTTGACATTTTTGTAAAATACATATAAAACATTTTTCAAATAGATGTCGAAGCATTTTTTTAATGGTATGAAATATTTTTTGAAATTATGTGAACATTTTTTCACATTGTATAAATAGTTCCAAAGTACTTGTTTGAACATTCTGTCACATACATGTAAAACTTATTTTCAAATACATCTTGAACATTTTTTGAACGATACAAAGCATTTCTCAAATCTATACAAATTTTTTCTTTACATGCGTAACCATATTATAAAAATGTTGTGAATATATTTTTGAAACACATTTTTAAATCCTATAATATTTTTTTCTAAGTCATGCTACTATTTTTTTACATTGTATGAACATTTAAACCAAAATTATTAACATTTTTTTGAATGCTATCACCATTTTTTACACTCCATGACATTTATGTGTGATGCATATATCTACTACCCCTATAAAAGCACAAGAGGGGGCATATCCCAGTTATATGCATCGTCCATCTACAAAATCTAAAGGTTCAGAGCCTCCCAATGCTTAACACAGCAAGCCACTAATCCCACCACACTTGAAAAAAAACACTAATCCCACTTGTCCCACCTATCCCTCAATATTTACCACTTCGTCCAAATCAAACTGCCGAGCACACGACGCACACACCCTCCGCCTGTTGATGGACGTGAGTGCGGGTCGCCGTCTGCCCACCGGTCCTCTTCTGCTTCCCTGCGGACAAACGCGAGTGCGGGCTTCGCCACTGGAACCACCCACGGGTCCTCCTCGGCCGCCCCAAGAACACGGGAGCGGGCTCCCGCCGCCGCTGCCTGCCGCTCTTCCTCTGCTGCCACATGGACGGACATCAACGGGCCGCCGCCGCCACCGGTACTCCTCTGCCTCCTGCTAAACGACAGGATCCCACCACCCCTGTTCCCCTGGTCGCCTATCTTTGACTCGCCAACTAAGTGCCCCACAAGTTGGTTGTTCGCAACTTGATCAATGTAGTTTCCATTGGTAGCAGCTTCTGTTGATACAGATTTCAACTTCAATTCCTATATAAGATGATTCGACACTATCCTACCAATTTACATTCACTCTCTTCTGAATCGTTGATCTATGTAATCAGGAAGAACATTTGTTGTTATTTGCTTGATATGAACCGTTCATCAATTTAATCATGAAAATTTATGTGAATTATTTAATCAGGAAGAAACTTGGGTACTCTTCTCACTCTACTTTGCACAATCCTTCTTTGGTTGAACTATTGTTTCATGTCCTTTTAAATTGTTTGTGGATACTCCCACATCGTGCATGACGACACGGTTCCAGTGGAATGGTAAATTGTAGGCGACCACCCATTATGTATTTTCAAATCATCCAGACACACATGTTTGTGTAACAAGTAGTGGCACACCATGGGGATTTTATTCAGAATCAAAGGTTACTCTTAATTGAACATACACAATAGAGTTTGTGAACTCACTTTTAAGGTAGATGATGGAACAAATGCAGCTTTCCTGGTTCACCATCTATAATTGAACAAAAAATATTGATCAGAATATTCCTTTTTTGACATTACAGTGATAGCAAATTATGTGGTTGAAGAATATATGTATGTACGTAAAACTTGGATAGTCTGACTATTTTAGTTGTTTCTCCATACTTGTGTTTCATCCGATCCAAATTCTTGCCTTCAAGTTGGCCTATGATGTGCTATAGCTGACTGTAGAAATTAACCATGCTATGATCTGTGTATATCGGTTCTCTTGGTAGAAATTAAGCAGCCTTACGTAACCACTTAAATGTCATTGGTACCATATTTAACCATGCTCTATCCATTCTGATTTGCATGTATGTGCAAGTCCTTTTTTTCATGGAAGTAGCAGGAGCTGCTATTTTATTGGCAACATGAGGAAATAGCTCATATGAGAAAAACATAGATGGAAAATACAGGGACTGTAATCATGTATGAAAATTATAGATGTGAACTTACAGAGAATTAGAGATATATGTACTCTAAAGAAGGTTCATGTATCATTTGTTGTCAATTGTCTGTAATTTGCATTTGTCTTTTTCGTACAGAAACTGGTGTATCGCATATCTACATCAACTGAGTGCACCTTCGTCTCGATCTGGTGAGCGTGGCCTTGTTAAAAAAATATTATACTGCTTGTTCAAATGCGAAATGTCATGTTCTCCACACAAGGATATTATTTTTCTCCCTTTCATATTTAGTGATTATAGTGTTTCCCCATGATTTTACATTAGACTTTTTTTTATCACAGCCCTTGCGCATGAATAGTGTACTACTGAGACAATAGATTAATTCTAAAGCAACGTGATTCTACGAGGAGGTGTCTACAATCTTTATATTCATGGTCATAAAGGTGCACACTTTGAGCATAATCAGACCTCACCTGACCCAACAATTATGTGTGTTGCCTGTCGTTTATGTGGGAATGTGTCAATAGACCATGGCATGATCACTGAGACTAGAGGGTGAGAGTTTCCAAAGTTATTACTTTAACTGGTGTTCATATATGCTTCAATAGTATGACGATACATGGTTTAAAATCAATGCAAGAAATATTTTCTCATGTATAATATATAGGTATGAGAAGTTGCAGATATCACATAGTTTCTATTGGTAATGCTGACAATGAGCCCAAAATTCTTGTGATATTTTATCAAGATAGAAATTTTATATTATACATATGTTATGGAAGTAAACATTGGGTGGTGTATATATACCCTATGAGGGCATGTTTTTTACCACAATGACAACGTGCATTTGCACGTGTACGATTACTAGTTTCAAAAAAATAAAGTCAATTTTTTTGGGACATGTGTATTTACAATATTTCAAAATATAAAGATAAGTAAAATAGATAAAAGAAAACGAAGCTAGAACCGTTGGTGCTGCTCGTGCATTGAAGGTATGGCGTTGTTGAGTCAGGCCCAAATACCTGGGGCGCTGCAGGCGATGCATCATTGGGACTCGCTAGAAGCGAGACATATTCCCTCTCATGTTGAGTGAGGATTTCACATCATCAATGGCGTTGTTGAGCATTGCCATAGCCCAATATGTGATACATTTTTTTGTCTCGTAAACAATGCATTTATTGAATCCCAGCATTTTCTCAAGAATAATAATTAATTTTAGAAGTTGCTCAAAATAAAAATATCAGCAATGTAAAATAAAAATTGTGAAAAATGAAGAAGAATCATCTTCAATAGTAAAAACTTTTAAAAAATGGTCACACACACGATTTGTTTTACATAATTTGAAAATGTTGAAGTATATATTGATCACTCAACCTTCGCCGTCAGTTTAGACTTTTGGATGAACTAGTTGATCAGTGAAACCTTACATGGCATTAGAGGCAAAGACCTCAAGTTATCGTCCCGGCTAGCGCATTCGCTCATCCTCATCCACAAACACGGAGGCAAGTGCCTATCGTGCCCACATTTGAGGCGAGAGTGTCTGCACATGTGGAGGGATGTTGAAGTATATGTGGATCGTCCAACCTTCTTCATCCATTGAACTTTTGGGTGAAGTGGTTACTGAGCGAAACCTTATCGAAAAGAAAAGAAATCTGGAACATGGGCTAGCCCATGCACATGTTCTTCAAGTGAAGTGCACTATATCCTTCACATGAAGCGTATAATAGGGTCCGACCATCTTTTGTTCCTGGTGTTTTGAAACAGGGGGGGGGGGGGTGATAGTTTTTCTTGTCTAACACACTATTGTTAGAAATCTCAAATTCTGATTTTTATGTATGTAATAGTTATTTCTTGTAATACTAGAAAAATATATTTGTTAAGAGGTTTGAGGCAGTGATTTTTGTCACAATTAGGCCCCACCGACGTAGTGTGACACATTAGGCCTTGGTTTCAATGACTTTATACCATTTTTATAATATGTGGATCCAATTTTTTTATGGACAATATTGAGAGCAATGGAGTGGGAAAACAAAAGTTAGTACACTCATATAGAAAATCAATAGGATTCCTCGCACTAGATTAGAGTGGATAACAAATATGTTTATTTATGCATGTCTTGCATGACATTGTCCCTCTCTGAGTTGCTACCAATATCATGTTATGCATTAAAAAAGCCAATTTTGCAAATTCACGTGCTCCGGTTTCTAGTACTCCATCTGTTCTATAATGTAGTGCATATAGATTTTTTGAAAAGTCAGGCATCACAAAATTTGACCAAATTCGTGGAGAAAAACATTTACATCTAGAATGCCAAACTTATATCATTAGATTCATTATAAGATGAATTTTCATACATTATATATTTGGTATTGTAGATATCAACAGTTATCTCTAAAAGCTTGGTCAAAGTTTGACTTTAAAAAAAATCTATACGCACTACATTATGGAACGGATGGAGTAGGATTCAGGGGAAACAACATCTCGCCCATAGCACCCTCATCCAGTTCATGATATTACAGGATGTCACATCTGAGACCGACATTTATTTATTTTTCTCAGGAAGATACAAACAAGTAGCTTGATTATCTAAATTTCCATGAAACTTAATTTTCTTTTAAAAACAATAGTTATTTTGTGGGATTGACATTATTGATCAATACAAATATGCTAGCCGTGGGTCCCTTCCTGAGGTAAATAAAACCGGGAGTGGGAAGCTTTAACCCAAACATCAGGGGAGGGGCGTTTTGGCTCCCAGGAAAAATAGTAAATGTTTTCAAAACATTTTGAATTTTTTTGTAGATGTTAGTGTTAGTGTCACCATCATGCTTAACAATTTTTATGAGAAACAGAGGAGGAATGCTACACCTACGTAAAATATTTATGTGTTTAACGGGCAGTCCTATGTGGGAGATCAGAAGTGGAACTAAGGAAGGAAGCCCCCCCCCCCCCCCCCCCCCCCCCCCCCGCCAAATCAGGGGAGGAGAGATAATTAGCGAGAAGGATTAAGTAAAGATTTCTTAAGTTTACATGGGTGTAGAATTATTGGAAATGGAGCAGCAGTATTTTGTCGGTGAAAAAAACAAATTTGGAGTGACATTTGGTGTTCATTTTTTTGGCACATGCCAAAATGCTCAATCTTTTTGCCTCAAAATTTGCAGGTAGCATTTGGATGTGACTAACAACACATAAAGAAATTGTTTTGATTTTTTGACATTTCAAAAATTATTTTTAGGCGCGGGAGCACGTGCTCCTGGGAGCCGAATTGAATTTCCGAAACATGGGTCTCTTTTCTCCTCTGGTAGCTACAAAACACACACACACACACACACACACACACACACACACACACACAACTGAGCCGTGTACAACGTTGTACAGGAAATAATTACACCCAGACACCCGACCTAGGTACGTACGTGCGTACACTGCACAGGCCATTAGGCAACGTCGCGATCGGTCTCGACCGATGGATCCATACATGCATGTGATTTATTGCTATGTGCAAAGCTGAGCTACTGTACCTAGCTTAGGTACTACTCTACGCAGGAGGTAGGACTAGCCTGTACGTAGCTAGTGTGTATGCGTACGTAGGTACGTACAGGAGTCTAATCGCGTAGAAGGCGCGAGTGGTGTGGACATGTGCAGAGAGAGACAGAAGAGAGATCTCCATGGATCCGCATGCATGCATCAGGACAAATTGGTGCATGCATGTTGGTGTGTGCCCATAGCATTTGGATGAATGCACCAGTATCTTATCAGCTCCACCTGAAACAAAATAAATGACCTGCAACCAGCCAATTCGGTCGTTTCTTTTTCTCACAGAGGGTGGATTTATTAGAATGCGATCAATCAAATAAACAAGCAAATAAATCCTTGTAATAAACAAAAAATAATAATCCATGCACGCAGTACACCTCTCCATTTTCGAGTGAGAATCGATTAATTTGCACAGAACAAGGTATGGTCGATCGTGTGATCGACCATGCAGCCATTTTTGAGAGCTAGCTAGAGATCAGCGAGAATAATCATGCATGGTGGAATCTTCACTTTTTCTCCACTAAAATAAAAAAAATATGTGTACGCCCATAGTACCAACGGGCCATATGTGTGTAACTGACTTTTGCAGGATCATAGTCACGAGTTTGAGCATGCAGTACTATGTACTGGCGTACGGTGTACCACAGCACGTACGTCAGTGGATCAACGGCCAGCTAGCTAGTTGATGCCATTGCGGTTACCACAGCACGTACTATTTTGTGTTTTGAACGATCACTACGACTATTTTGTGTTTTGAACAATCACTACGACTATTTTGTTAGTGAACAATCACTACGTACGTCCTAATTTAGCTATTGCAGTACTGCCTAAGTTACAAGAAACTACTTCCTACTAAATCAACGACAATTAATATGGATCAAAAGGAATACTATATATACTTGACGAATGGACCGCTACAAGCTTAATTATATTTAGTTATTAGTTTCTACCATTTTCTCTAACAGTAGAAGTTCGTAACAAATAAAGAGAATAGCCTAACTAACTTGAACTTAACTCAGCCTCAACCAACCAAACAAAAAACCCTTGAGACTGGCCATGTGAACTCGGTAGTATGCAGATGCAGGTACACTAACTCTCTCAGATTTAGCATGAACTATGAAGTGCATCTGCATACCTACCTAGCTATACTAGTAGAAATATATAAATGCCATTAGCTAAGGGACGTATTGAAAGGGCTCTACAACTAGAAGGCTTGGTGCAAAGTCATGGTGATTAATGTCAGCTTAATCTTACCTGGATCGGACCTCGGCCGGCCGGACTAGATCTGAGAGAGTTAGTGTACAAATGGGGGAGAGAGTTTGTGAGGAGCGAGCGGCGTCAAGGTAGGTTGGTTCATTGATCACTAATTAGCCATTGATCACCGATGCAGCATCATCAAGATTCCCACACATAGTACGCTGGCTAGGTAGCAAGCTCATCAATCCACCCACCTCCCATGCATGGATGAGGAAGGAGGAGAGCATTGCATGCATGCCATACATTGTGTGAATCTTGATGATGCCACACCAGAAATCACCGGCTGGCTGGCTGCAGCAAGCAGATTTCCGACATCGACGCTAGCCTATGTAGCATATATGTGTACTCTCTCACAAATCTAGCTAGAAGAAGATGATGATGATGAAGAATGGAAGATTCCTCGGAAAGCATGTGTTGATGCATGGAAGAGGAGCAAGCTCTTGAGGAACATGCATGAAAGGAGGAAGAGGGAGAGAAAGGGATTGAAGAAGACTTATGGCTAGCTACTCTCTCCCACTCTCATAGCAACTACGAAAGGCCCTGGGTCTGGGTGATATGTGCCGAAGCCTCTAGGCAGTCCGGCTTATAAATACCACAAGACAGATGAGGTAGATGAGCCAGCCAGCTAAGCAAGCCTTCTCTCTCTTCACAGTTCACACACACGGAGAGACTGAGAGTGAGAGTACAGTGCAGTTACCGACTGTTACACAAAACTCAACATGCAATGCGTTGCCAGAGCCCAGAGACACCTCGAGTAATAATAATGGCAGTGGCGATGAACAGTGGTGGTTAGCCATCGCCATCGCAATGGCCATAGGGAGGAGAGATTCCAAAAGGGAGAGGCGCTTTTACTGGCTTCTGGGCTCGGCCACTAGCCACACAGAGCGAGAGGGGAGACGCACGCATGATCGATGGAGCCAGCTCTGCCCAAGAAATGTTTCCCTTTGGAGTAAACCGAACCAACTCGCTTCAATGCATCATATCGATATATAGTGCCTCTACACATATTGACAGACGTGTAGACGCATGGCTAGGCTAGGCTATAGCTACTTGATCGATCGGTCGAGAGTGAGAGATATGATGCTGCTGGACATGCATGTGTAGTGTACAGCTTGCGAGCCATCATTTTGGGAACGAAACAAGCGCATCTTTTGCGTTTGTTACAAGCTAGCTGCCATTTCGGCCATGCGCTTCGAGCAAGCATCCATGCTTTGCATGCTGCCCGGCCCCGGACCAGCTTATAGTCACCTACCTGCTAGCTAGCCCTGCCATAGCTTGGGTTCAGCCTTCAAAGCACCATTGTTTTTGTTATCTAATAACTTCGATCTCTTCCAAGTCCCTACCATTGCCTGACTTGACTTCTGCATCAATTTAATTCTGCCTGTACTCATATCTTTTTTAAAACAATATTCATATCGACCATTGCCTTAAGAAAATTAGGAGGGTAAACCGTGAAGGACAAATTGATTTTACATAATAAATTTCTTAATTATGCTGTGATGGATTCTGCAATGAATAACGGCGATACATTGTGTATTTGGGAGATGTTCATGTCTTTTTCATGGATTGGGTTCTACCTCCATACCTCTGGTTCATTAACAGTTCTTGAATTTGGAAACACTCCTAGTCAAAATTCCAAACAACTAGTAGGTTTCATAATTTCCCAGTCGACTGCGAAATCTATTCCCAATCCATCACCCCATCTACATTTCTATATTCACGTAAGCAATGAGAATATCTTGACGGCTCTTTCCTGGCCCAAGAAATAACTATTTCTAAGTCGGCGGGCTATAGTCATGCATACTCAAAACCAGTGTAGTTTCATATTGATTTTTATGAGTAATAGTTGTTTTGAATACTATATTTAATGTAAGACAAACTAGTGAACAAATTTGCTTTTTGAACATTTCGTGGGCATGGATGACCAGAAAACAAGTATTTTTTAGGCTCCCTATACAGTTACCTGCTATTGTTAGTCAAAAATCATTCAGCAACCGATGGTTGTACTAATTAATGAAGTTCCATATTTGAATAATTACTAGGGGATCCTTTTAATTTGAATATACATCATACACCTATATGTCGATCTTAATTTATTTCAAAGCTACTATTATATCTATATTTTATACTCTGCATATAATATTTGTTTGAAGTCAAACTATGCAAAGTTTGACTAAATTTATGTTTTTAAATAGGAGGACTAGTCCTATAGCAAATCTTATAGCTAACCCTTGTTGTATGAGTAACTAGAAGTAATTTTTTTTTCATATATCAAGGTTTGAGATTGCTAACCGGGTCTGCCACCCGGTAACTGACTAGAAGCAGTGACTATAGATAATATGATAACATCATATATCCCGCAGTTTGTTGTACTATTAGCCATGCTCTAATCGTCTGCATTGGCAGTAAATATCATATGGCTGCTGCTAGTACAGTGCAGTACGTACTGCAGGTGGAAAAGGCCAGCCAGCAGGTGCATGGGCGTTACACACTAGTCAGGCGCTCCGTGCTCGATCGATCGGTTCAGCAGTCACAGCTAGCTGCATCTGCATACAACTAACTTAAGATAGATGGATGGATATATGGTACCGCGAGTACGTGCTGTGTGTGCGTGTGATTGGCACGTACGCACACACCATGCACATGCAATGTAGGAGTACTCACTCCATGGTGCATAGACCACCCAATTAGTACACCAGGAAAAGAAAAGCTGCTGGTGCATGCGAGATTAACAACGGCATGCATGCGCGCGTGCGTGCGTGTGATGGGTCGATGCAACGCGTACGTACGGGATCCCATCCCATGCATGCACGCACGATCGATCCATCCATCGACCGGTGACCACACGGTGCATGCATGCATGCATGCATGTGCGGTCTACGTGGGCGTGTGTGGACTCTGTGAGGCTGACATGGCTAGCTAGTTTGAAAATAATCGCTGCATGGAGCGGGCGCGAAATAAGCTCCGCAGAATCTCGCTACGGATTTCTGGCTACTGCACGTAGTAACTTGCATTGCATGCAGTCACTGCACTGCACGCACGTCGTCGCCGTCGCCTCTGCTCTGCTCCCTCTGCCTCTTTTTCTATCTATCTAGGAAAAGGTGAAGCTAAAAGGACGAGAAAAAGCAATAATATATGCTTACAGCTAGCCTTTGCCTTTGCCTTCTGGAATATTCCAACTGTACTGCAATAGTAGTTCTACTATATATGGCTTTGGGTTTGTTTGGCTTCTTTCTTCGGGTCAACAAACCTCAGTGTGCCATCACACTAACCGGTTGCCGCAAATCTCCACTAAGATCTTGTCTTCTCTTCTCTTGATTTTTTATTTTTTTTATACAGAAAGATACACATATAAGCTCTGTTGATCAATCTAAAAAGAATGTATATGATGATGCATAATTATGGATCTTGTCTCTTCTTTCTTGCACCCTGATATTGGGCATATATCCACTTGATCCAGTTTGTGCTGGATTAGTACTGGTTACTTGTAAATGGACACCCACTAACTTTGTTCGTAGATGTTCAAGTTAAGTGGTATTACATGTTCTCTGATCCATGCATCCGGAGCTAGCTAAGATGCATGTTAACGGTTAGTTTGCGAGTTGGGATCAAAATTTACGGCGTGGTGAAACCAAGAGGCCCGGAGGTGAAATAAAGATTCATTTTGCAACATGGTGTAGTACTATATGCAGTTCATGTTCACGACCCAAAGGGAGCAGCGGGCACATGAAGGATAGGATGCAGCCAAGGGAGTAAAGTAAATATAAAGCCTGCACCCGTCACCTTTCACCACTGCCGGCCCGGGCCCATCCGTCGGATCCCATCCATCCATCAAATCCCGGGCGTCCATCCCTGTCCCTGCCTGCGTGCTGTCAGTAATTACTTCGTCACCTCTCCATACGGACACCAATACGAGTAGCCACTATAGACTACAGTACGAGTACCTAGCTAGAGTCCTGTGACAATGTGTGTCAATGCGTGTATGAATGTGTGTGCGTCCGTGTTCGCTTCATTTCTCTCGCTTCCACTCGATCGATCATCTCTCCTACGTACATGTGCGCATGCGTGGGCGATGGACGGCCGCACGATCGGTGCCGATCATGGAGGCGCGAGTGATCCTGGCCGTTGGAGCACGGCAAGCTGGCCATGCGTCCATGCATGCATGCACATGTATCGATGCGTATGGAGCGTTGACGTGGGATGTATGGATCGAACAGACAGCGGTAGCCCGATGACGATCTCGTGTCTCTGTCGGCAAAACCAAAACAAAGCGAAACACCTATAGCTATATGTGCATAGCTCGCGCATCTTTGCCAATGCTGCTGACGGCGAGGTTTGATTGGAATGGATACGGGGATATGATCGATGCATCCGGCGGATTCTCGCACGCGTCAATCAGTAAATTTAAAACCCGGCCTCGCCGATCGAGCCAGCTACCGTCCAATGCTTTGGATCATGTTACCTCCGCCCACTGTTACTTTCTCACTCACTGTGTACACACACGCACGTAGAAATATATATACTCCTCTGTTTCTAAATATAAGTCTGTTTTAGAGGTTTCAAATTGACTACAACATAGAAATGTATATAGACATATTTTAAAGTGTATACTCACTTATTTTGCTTCGTATGTAGTTCCTTGTTGGAATATCTAAAAGGACTTATATTTAGAAACAGAGAGAGTATATGAATCTTGCAAATCGCCGGAGCGGACTAGTTGCTGAGTTAAGAGAGGAATGCACACCGCCGTGCGGCCATTCTGCTCCCCGTTAGAGCAAGTATAATATGAGCTACCCCTTAAAAAAGTATAATATGAGCTCACCCGGAAAAAGAGAGAGTATAATATGAGCCTTGTATGATGTTTATATAGTAATCCCTCATTTTCAAATTATTGAAGTTTCAATTTTTATTAGAAGTTTGACAAAGTTTATAGAAAAACATGGCAAGGTCTACAACATCAAATGTGTGTATTACGAAAGTATATTGCATACAGAATGCATTGCAACTAATTTGGGTTCTAGATATTTATATATTTTTCTACAAACTTGGTCAAACATAAATAGTTATGAATTAGGAAAGACCAATAACAATAAGTTCAATTAATTTGAAACGGAAAGAATGATTTTTCTAATATAGCGTAGATCGACAAGATATTTTTTTTAGAGGATCGGGCTATCATACAACAACCCTACGTATGCTCCAAAGCAAACATATAGTAAATCCAAAGGAAAGAAAAAGAGAGAAGGTGAAAAAGACGGTCAACCAATTAGCCACACATTATATGGGTGATTTCTAATGATGACTCAAAATGACATGACAATACTATATAGTCATGAGCTAGTTATGTTATTAGCAATGATTTTATGGTCATGGATGCCACGACCTAAGGATGGAGGACGTGTAACGACATGAAGATTATGAGTACCACCAATGGGGAAGCTAGACAAAAAGTGAGATGGGGTCATGTCTACGACAGTGGGGTCATCTTCAATAAATGGATAACAATTAGTACTAAATTAATGAAGGATTACCTAATTTCACTGGGGGCAATTGACCCCAATGCTTACATGGGAGCTTCGTCCCTATAAGTACAATACCCATCTCAAATCTGGTTAAAAGATCTAACATGGAAAACCATTTGTAGGATAGAAATGACAAGCGTTTAATTGAGAAATATTAGTTAGGAAGTATGGAATGCCTTATACAGAAGTATAGTACACACTTTCCAAAAATCTTATATAATACACACATAGTGTAGAGCACACCCCTGCCACAAAAATGTAGCATACTCCACCAGATGAATCAGGCTCGGGGACAAAAAGGAAGTTGACACCAACAAAATGTAGTGGAGAGAAGATTCACTACAACAAACCCATTAATAGGGAACTAGTTCGAAGATGTCGCCGCAACAGAGACATTAGTAATAAAGGATTTCTACTTGGAACATCCATTTGACATTATTAATATTTTTAAGTCTTGAAATCAGTAGGGCATAACTTCACAAAAGAATACATGTACTGTCGGACAATCCATTTCATCCATATCATCAATAAATAGCATTTCCCCACTTTGATAAAAAAACTTACATACAAATAATTAACTAGAAGAACTAATGCTTCCCCACATAGTAAGTTAACTACACTTCCAGCCAGTATTGAACACCAATGAGCATGAGTCATAAGAACCAATGTAGTAGAGGGAGTGTCATTATTCTAGGCGGGGCTCAAATGAGTGTGGCGCACACCCAAGATGAAGAGAAGAGAGCCGACAATACATGAAGGTTTAACATCATCGATCATATATTCACACCGTCTAAGAAATATAGAGATGACTATCTCGAAAGCTTGCAATCAAATAAATAACTTTGAGTACATAGGATGAGTGATAAGGGGTTGTTTAGGCTTCATGCGTTGGCTCGTTGAGTTCTTGATTATAAATGATCCTGCATGCACTGGCTCACTAAGACATGATTTCCAATACACACTGATTTGTGGGGAAAATGTAAAGAGACTAAGGGCACGTATAATGATGCAATCTTAGGAGTGACACATAGGATAAATGATGATGGGGAGGAAAGAGAAAGTAGAAAAAAGGCTTTGCCTTCTCTTAATTAAGAGATGATCTCTTAACAATAAATCTCTCACCACTAGAAATGTCTAGTTACTAGAGATATGGTAGAGGGAGTGACATTATTCTAGATGGGACTCAAATGAGTGTGGTGGTTGCTACTTGTGAGCTGCATTGGGATTTTCCTGAAGAGGAGAGGATGATGCAACAGTACAGTAGAGAAAAGTATTTCCCTTTGTTGTGAAACCAAGGTTATCAATCCAATAGGAGAACCAAGCAACACTATGTAAACATCACCTACACAAATACAACAAATACTTGCAACCCAATGTGAACAATGGGTTGTCAGTCTCTTGACGGTTACAAGCAAGATTTAACGATATAGTTTTTGATAGATAGATCGAACAAAAATATAAAAGAAAATAAATAAAAGAAAATTTCAGCAAGGTATTTTTGGTTTTAATAGATGATAGAAAATAGACCCAGGGGCCATACTTTTCACTAAAGGCTTCTCTCATAAAAATAACATACGATGGGTAGACAAATTACTGTTGGACAATTGACAGAAAAGCAAATAATTATGACGATTTCTAAGGCAATTATCATGTATATAGGCATCACGTCTGAGACAAGTGACCGGAAGGATTCTGCATCTACTACTATTACTCCACACATTGACCAGATTGGGGGTAAAGACTGGGGAAGGTGAAGAAGAAAAAGAGCTAGACAACACCATGAAGGAAAATTTAAGAAGATGTGGCAGATTGGTTGACAAACAGGATGCCAAAATTGAAGAACTAGCTAAACAGAGAGCTGGAGATAAAGACAACTATGCTAAGAATTCCGATTTAGTAGTCCATAACTCATCCTTACTCTTTATGGCAGATAAAATTGGTATTGAACTGGGGTGTTCCATTAGCATGATTAACCAAATTTGGAAATCATTGCTAAAATGGAGCAGCATAGAAAAGATTTCTTCCAAACTCACATCATCCAGAAAAATGACCCTCCAGAAACAATAGAGATGAATCTCATTGATACTGGTGATGTGAGTATTAGAGAATTATGTTCTGATGATGACCACTCATATGCTAAGTTGGAAATGGATTATTATTCTCATCTTAAGAACATTTTTACCAGTGGTAAAAAAGGCAGTAATGGCTCACCTGGTATCACCTATGTGAAGCCTGTTGTTTCTATTAGGGGAACAAAAAAATAGTGAAAAGAAGAAAGAAATGATAGGGATGGTTTGGAATGTGAGGGGGTTAGCTCATGATATCAAGAGGAACTTTATCAAGGAGACTATCTATAATAAGAAAATATATTTTATAGGACTTCGGAAAATATTAAGAATGATTTTACTAGAAATGAACTTCATAATTTGTGTGGAGGAAGTTTTTTAGTTGGAAGTGGGCTCAACCAAGAGGAGGAGCTTGGGGATTTTAGTGGGCATCAATAATGATAATTTTGACATTCTCAATGTTGAGAATGGTGTTTAATTTGTTAGAACTTTACTCTTTGATAAAAAAAGGTAAATTTGATTGGAACCTCATCATTGTGTCTGGAGATGCACAGAATTCAGGCAAAGCTACTTATTTAGCAAAAATGTGTAGGGTTTCCCAAGATAATGCTGTTGTCCCATGTGTGATGGGAGGGGATTTTAATATCATTAGAAAAGGCTCTGAAAAGAACAAACCCATTGGAAATGACCACTGGAGTTTTGTTTTCAATGCCATTATTGAGAAGGCAGGATTAAGAGACTTGCCTTTGAATGGGGGGGGGGTTCACTTGGGCCAATAACTAGGATAATCCCACTTATGAGAAACTTGATAGAATTTTAATATGCACGGATTGGGAAGAACATTACCCTTTGGCTCAAGTATATGCTCTAGAAAGGGAACTATCTGACCATACACCTCTGATCCTAGATATGGGTAGTAGAAATAATTTTACTCCAATTTTCAGATTTGAAAATTCATGGATATTGGGGGAAGGGTTCAGAGACTTTTCTCATTAAATTTGGTCCGTAGTCTACTCTGGTAATACCATTGAACAGTAGCGGATGAGGATGATGACTTTTAGGCAAAAGGTGAGAGGATGGATGTTGAACTCTGATGCCTGGTATTGAAAATGGAAAAAAGAAATTTTAATTAACTAGAGAATATTGATAAGAATACTGAAAATTTTGGGCTATCTGCTCAAGACAGAAATGAACAGAAGGAGCTTAGGGCCCAATTATATAGATTGCTTAAACAAGAGGAACTAAAGTGGCTACAGAGATATAAAGATAGGTATATGGGCACTGCAATACTAAATATTATCATGCTAAGGCAAATGGCGGAAAAGTAGAATTTTCTCGCTTCATCAATATGAAGGGGTGATTGAGGGGGAGGAGTGTCTAATCAACTACATCACTGACTTCTATAAAAATCTTTTTGGCCAAGATGATCCTTCCAGAATTAATTTGAATATTCAAAATGCACCTAGAATTACGAGAGAACAAGCTGGCTTGTTGATAAAACCCTTTTCAATGGAGGAATTGTATTATGTGGTATTTAGTATGGAAAACAATAAAAGTCAGGTCCCGATAGGTTGCCTGTAGATTCTTATCATCATTTTTGGGATTTAGTTAAGTGGGACCTCATGAAATTATTGAATGACTTTCATGCTGGGAAATTTGATGTCTCAAGACTCAATTATGGTATCATCACATTAGTGCCAAAAGTTTCTGATGCTAAACAAATTCAAAAATTCAGACCAATATGCCTCCTTAATGTTAGCTTTAAGATAATTACAAAAGTGTTGATGAATAGGCTAAGAAAAGTTATTAAACCTGTAATTTCCCCCACTCAAACTGCCTTTATTAAAGGGAGATATATCATGGAAGGAGTTGTTTTGCTGCATGAGGCTTTAAACACTATTCATCATAAAAAAACAGAGTGCAATTTTATTTAAAGTGGATTTTGAGA
>NC_053024.1:640255353-640266714 GCF_003073215.2 Triticum urartu
AAACAAGAGTCCGGGTTAGTTCTAATCAAATCATACCAAAATCATATAAAAATATTGTAAACATGGCATGAATACTTCATAAATTATAGATACGTTGGAGACGTATCAGCATCCCCAAGCTTAATTCCTGCTCGTCCTCGAGTAGGTAAATGATAAAAGAAATAATTTATGAAGTGTGAATGCTAGCAAGTGCATAAAGTTTGATCAATGATAGTTCCAATCACTTTTTCTAGCATCATTATATATCATAACAGTAGCTCAACTCATAAAACTTCTCATGATCAAGTAACAAGCTATTCACATGTTAAAGTATAGATCATAAACTTTCTTGAACTAACAAACCGTGCTCTTAGTCATCAAACAATTGCAATTCATCTTATTTTCGGGAAGAGTCTATGTAAGAGCTTTGATTCAGCAAACTCCACATACTCAACTATCATTTAATCTTTCACAATTGCTAATACTCATGTGATATTAATGGGTTCAAAGTTTTAATGGACACAGAGAAAGATAGGGGCTTATAGTTTCGCCTCCCAACCTTTTACCTCAAGGGTAATGTCAACAATAATAATTTATGAAAACCTACATCCAAGTGGATATATATAATATCGGATCGCTCCAACACAAAGTGCTTGCCAAAGGAAAAAGTGTAAAAAGGAAAGGTGATGATCAAGTGACTCTTGTATAAGGGTAGAAGATAAAAGTAAAAGATAGGCCCTTCGCAGAGGGAAGCAGAGGTTGTCATGCGCTTTTATGGTTGATGCACAAAATCTTAATGCAAAAGAACGTCACTTTATATTGCCTCTTGTGATAAAGACCTTTATTATGCAGTCCGTCGCTTTTATTTCTTCCCTATCACAAGTTCGTATAAAGCTTATTTTCTTCGCACTAATAGATCATACATATTTAGAGAGCAATTTTTATTGCATGCACCGATGACAACTTACTTGAAGGATCTTACTCAATCCATAGGTAGGTATGGTGGACTCTCATGGCAAAACTGGTTTAAGGAATTTGGAAGCACAAGTAGTATCTCTACTTGGTGCAAAGAATTTGGCTAGCATGAGAGGGAAAGGCAAGCTCAACATGTTGGATGATCCAAGACAATATAACGTTTCGGATATAGGAAAACATAACCCATTAAGTTGTCTTCCTTGTCCAACATCAACCTTTTAGCATGTCATATTTTAATGAGTGCTCACAATTGCAAAAGATGTCCAAGATAGTATATTTATATGTGAAATCTCTCTTCCTTCAATATTCTTTCATGAATTGTTCAAGTGACCAATTCTGCGTTTGCTAACTTCAATAAGTTTACTACCTATACTTATTATGTGTGAAGTCATTACTCCCCATGTTGTAAGCATATGAAACGTATATAAATTCAGATTTATGATATTCAATTCATTCAACCATTTACTCATAGGATATATGTGAAGCACGTGAGTAAATGACAAACTACTCCAAAAAGATATAAGTGAAGAACTGAGTAGTCAAATAATTAACTAGCCATGGGAGGATTCTTTTTCATTCAAGATTTCAGATCCAATGATTTTATTCCAACAGCAAGTAAAATTTAAAATACGCTCCAAGCAAAACACATATCATGTGACGAATAAAAATATAGCTCCGAGTAAGGTATACCGATAGTTTTGAAGA
The DNA here is from genome assembly GCF_003073215.2 of Triticum urartu. Taxonomy (NCBI): domain Eukaryota; kingdom Viridiplantae; phylum Streptophyta; class Magnoliopsida; order Poales; family Poaceae; genus Triticum; species Triticum urartu. The sequence continues at coordinate 640,257,013 of NC_053024.1, forward strand.
CGAAAGAGGGGATGCCTTCCGGGGCATCCCCAAGCTTAGGCGCTTGAGTCTTCCTTGAATATTACCTTGGGGTGCCTTGGGCATCCCCAAGCTTAGGGTCTTTCCACTCCTTATTCTCCTCATATCGATATCTCACCCAAAGCTTGAAAACTTCAATCACACAAAACTTAACGGAACTTCGTGAGATAGGTTAGTATGATAAAGAGTAAACCATTCACTTTGGTACTGTCAAAGACAAGGTTCATAATTGTTCTCACACAATGCCTACTGTACCATATCATTTCTACAATTTATATTGAGAAATATAAGCCATAGAAACTAGAAAACAAGCAAACTATGCAATGAAAACAGAATCTGTCAGAAACAGAACAGTCTGTAATGATCTGAACCAACCATACTCTGCTACTCCAAAAATTATGAAATAAATTGGTGGACGTGAGGAATTTGTCTATTAATCTTCTGAAAAAAGAATCAACTCAATCACACTCTTCTGTAAAAATGACAGCTAATCTCGTGAGCGCAAAGTTTCTGTTTTTTACAGCAAGATCACATTAACTTTCACCCAAGTCTTCCCAAAGGTCTTACTTGGCACTTTATTGAAACAAAAGCTATAATACATGATTACTACAGTAGCTTAATCATGAAAACACACAAAATAGTAAGGGTAAATATTGGGTTGTCTCCCAACAAGCGCTTTTCTTTAATGCCTTTTAGCTAGGCATGATGATTTCAATGATGCTCACATAAAAGATAAGAATTGAAACATAAAGAGAGCATCATGAAGAATATGACTAGCACATTTAAACCTAACCCACTTCCTATGCCTAGGGATTTTGTGAGCACACAATTTATGGGAACAAGAATCAACTAGCATAGGAAGGCAAAACAAGTATAACTTCAAAACTTTAAGCACATAGAGAGGAAACTTGATATTATTGCAACTCCTACAAGCATGTATTCCTCCCTCATAATAATTTTCAGTAGCATCATGAATGAGTTCAACAATATAACCATCACATAAAGCATTCTTTTCATGATCTACGAGCATAGAAATTTTACTACTCTCCACATAAGCAAAATTCTCCTCATTCGGAATAGTGGGAGCAAACTTCTTCTAAATCCACTTTAGATGATAGTATTATTCATACTCCAAAAGATATAAGTGAAGTTCATGGAGCATTCTACAATTAATATAGACTAACCAATATCCAAGCTCAAAATATATAAGTGAAGCACACGAAGCATTCTATAAAACCATACTCAAAAGATTTAAGTGAAGCACAAAGAGCAATTCTATAAGATCATACTTAAAAGATATAAGTGAAGCACATGAAGCATTCTATAAATCAATGAAGGGCTATCTCATACTAGCATGGTTCATAAAGGAAAACAAAAAACACAAAGGACACAAATCATGTGAACAAAACAAAAACCGAGGTATACCGATAATTGTTGAAGAAGAAAGATGGGATGCCAACCGGGGCATCCCCAAGCTTAGATGCTTGAGTATCCTTAGAATATTTACTTGGGGTGCCTTGGGCATCCCCAAGCTTGAGCTCTTGCCTCTCTTTATTCTTCTCACATCGGTAACTCCTCGTTCTTCGAACACTTCATCCACACAAAACTTTAACAAAAACTTTGTGAGATCCGTTAGTATAATAAAGCAAATCACTACCTTTAGGTACTGTTGCAAACTCATTCCAATTTCATATTAGAACTATATCTACTGTATTCCAACTTCACCATGGTTCATACCCCCCGATACTACCCATAGATTCATCAAAATAAGCGAACACATAGAAAACAGAATCTGTCAAAAACAGGACAGTCTGTAGTAATCTGGAAGTTTAGTAACTTCTGTAACTCCAAAAAATTCTAAAAAAATATGAAAATTTAAATTTTTGTACAGAAGTAATGTGCAAAAAGTTTCAGACCCATTTGACTTTCCAGTAAAAAAATGTAAAATCACGCTACAGCCAAAGTTTCTGTTTTTGTACTGTACATAGTAAACAAGCAATCTAATCATCCTAAAACCGAAGCTTGGCACATTATTTTTATAATACAATGGATATATACAAGGGGATAATTATTTTCAGAGAAGCTTCCATGATTTTTTACATTGTTTCCATGAGCATGAACACAAGTGCTCAAGGTCGACCCTCATTTCTTCAATGCATAATCTTCCAATCACTTCTCTTATTGAAAAACTTTTTAGGCATGAGAGGCAAGTAAATTTTTTTGTATTTTCATTCTTTAATTTTTTTGTATGTTTCACCCACAACTAAACAGAAACAAAAAAGGAAAAACAAAATCTACTTAGTGAAGAAAGCAAACAAGCAACACAAGAATATCAACCCCACGCTATTGCTCCCCGGCAACGGCGCCAGAAAAGAGCTTGATAATCCCCAAGTGCAGGGAATCATCGTAGCAATTTCCAAAGGTGGAAGTGATAAGTATGGAGTGTCGAACCCACAAGGAGCTAAAGGTAAGATCAATATTCTCTCAAGCCCTATCTGCCACTGATACGACTCTACGTACACCGAACGTTTGCTTCCAACTAGAAACGAGAAATAAAACTACGTTGTGGGTATGAAGAGGATAACTTTTGCATGATATCGGAGAGCTAAAATATAAAAGTAGGTGCTGTTATCATAAAGTTAGAATATATTACTAAATATTATAAATAGCGAGTGTGGAATAATGATGGGTCGGTGTGCGGAATTGTCCTAGGCAATTGTTAACAAGACCGATAGTCGTCATTGCAATTTCATATGAGGGAGAGGCATAAGCTAACATACTTTCTCTTCTTGGATCATATGCACTTATGATTGGAACTCTAGCAAGCATCCACAACTACTAAAGATCATTAAGGTAAAACCCAACCATAGCATTAAAGCATCAAGTCCCCTTTATCCCATACGCAACAACCCCCTTACTCGGGTTTATGCTTCTGTCACTCAAGCAACCCACTATAAGCGAATCATGAACGTATTGCAACACCCTACAGCGGGAATCCCTCACGCTTGCGCGACACGGAGGGCACAATAGGACAACACCAAAATAAAACATACAACTCATACCAATCTAGATCATCAATCAACCCAAAGACAAAGGATATCTACTCAAAACATCATAGGATGGCAACACATCATTGGATCATAATATGTGGCATAAAGCACCATGTTCAAGTAGGGATTACAGCGGGGTGCGGGAGAGTGGACCGCGTAAAAGAGATGAGGATGGTGATGTTGATGAAGACGATCACCGCGGCGATGATTCCCCTCCCGATGGCACTCCGGTGCCCACGAGAGAGAGGAGGAGAGGTTCTCCCCCTGTGCTTCCTCCTCCATGGCCTCCCCCTGGATGGGGAGAGGTTCTCCCTCTGGTCCTTGGCCTTCGGTGAATCGATGCCCCCCTCCGGCAAGTGGGCCTAGATTGATTTCTCGTGGCTACAGAGGCTTGCAACGACGAACCTTCATCTAGGTTATTTTCTGGAGGTTTGGGCATTTATAGCAGAGGTGGCATTGAGAACAAGTCAGGGGCCCCACAGGAAGTCCACGAGGCACAGGCGCGCCTAGGGGGGTGGGCCGCACCCCCACCCTCGTGGGGCCCCATGGGACTCCCTCTCCGGTAGATTTTTGTTCCAGTATTTTTCATATTTTCTAGAAAAATTCTCCATTGATTTTCATCGTGTTCCGAGAACTTTTATTTCTGCACAAAAACACCACCACGGTAGTTCTGCTGAAAACAGTGTCAGTCTGGGTTAGTTCTAATCAAATCATACAATCATATAAAACTATTGTAAACATGGACATTGAATACTTCATAAATTATAGATACGTTGGAGACGTATCACTACACGCGATGGATATGAAGAGGAAATTGCTGTAGTACTGGAGCAGAATGAAGACCTGAAGATAAAACTAGGAATATTCATGGGGAATCCTGAACCTGGAGTGGACATTCGTTTAGAAGACCACATCATACTAGACGACACAGACTCCGACCCTGACAGCGATGATGATTATGAAGACGAAGCTGGAGCAGATATTATGGAGTCTTCCACCGACCAAAATTTCTAGTCGACCACTGAAAGTGCAACTATCCCTAGGTGGTTTTGGTAATTCATAACAACATATAGCTAATTGAGCTAATGCTATTCCAAGATGATTATTTCAGGAAAGCTCAATGATTGGCATGGCATGGATGTGAAAGGGGAACCCTCAAAATGCTAAGGACAAAGAATTGGCTCAAGCTCAAAAGTTCAAGACTCTTCATTTTATATTTTAGTGATCCAAGATCACATTGAGTCTTTAGGAAAAGCCAATACTATCAAGGAGGGATGAGATGTTGCTTAATGAGCCTCTTGCTTTATGTGCTTAATGATATGCTCCAAAATCCTCAAGTACTTTCCCATATCCACAAATGACCTAAACCCTAAGCCAAAACTCGTCCTACCGATTTTTCCTATCCGGCGCCACCGAGTTCAATTGTCATAGCCACTGGCCAAACCCTAGCAATTCGGTCCTACCGATAAGGATCTCGGTCCACCGAGATGGGGTTGCAAACTCTCTGTTTCCCTTTCGTAACTTTTCGGTCTCACCGAAAGAGCGAATCGGTCCCACCGAGATTGCAATGTAAACTCTCTGTTTCCTTCTTGTAACTTTTCGGTCTCACCGAAAGAGCGAGTCGGTCCCACCGAGTTTGCCTGACCAACTCTCTGGTTAGCTAATTACCAAACTCGGTCCCACCGAGTTTGAGTAATCGGTCTCACCGAGATTACGTTATGCCCAAACCCTAACCGAATCGGTCCTACCGAGTTGCATGTCAGTCCCACCGAAATTCCTAACGGTCACTAGGTTTACTATTTCGGTCGGACCGAGTTTTCTGATTCGGTCCCACCGAGATTGGTAAATACTGTGTAACGGTTGGATTTTGAGTGGAGGCTATATATACCCCTCCACCTCCTTCTCATTGCAGTGAGAGAGCCATCAGAACACACACATCATTCCCTACTCATGTTCTGAGAGAAAACCACCTACTCATGTGTTGAGACCAAGACATTCCATTCCTACCATATGAATCTTGATCTCTAGCCTTCCCAAGTTGCTTTCCACTCAAATCTTCTTTCCACCAAATCCAAATCCTATGAGAGAGAGTTGAGTGTTGGGGAGACTATCATTTGAAGCACAAGAGCAAGGAGTTCATTACCTACACACCATTTGTTACTTCTTGGAGAGTGTCTCCTAGATTGGCTAGGTGTCACTTGGGAGCCTCCGACAAGATTGTGTAGTTGAACCAAGGAGTTTGTAAGGGCAAGGAGATCGCCTACTTCGTGAAGATCTACCGCTAGTGAGGCAAGTCCTTCGTGGGCGTTGGCCATGGTGGGATAGACAAGGTTGCTTCTTCGTGGACCCTTTGTGGGTGGTTGCTTCTTCATGGACCCTTCGTGGGTGGAGCCCTTCATGGACTCGCGCAACCGTTGCCCTTGGGTGGAGCCCTGTGTGGACTCGTGCAACCGTTACCCTTCGTGGGTTGAAGTCTCCATCAACGTGGATGTAGGATAGCACCACCTATCCGAACCATGGGAAAAACATCCGTGTCTCCAATAGCGTTTGAAATCTCCAAACCCTTCCCTTTATATTCTTGCAAGTTGCATGCTTTACTTTCCGCTGCCAATATACTCTTTGCATGCTTGCTTGAATTATGTGATGATTGCTTGACTTGTCCTAAAATAGCTAAAATCTGCCAAGAACTAAAATTGGGAAAAGGTTAAGTTTTTATTTTGTCAAGTAGTCTAATCACCCCCCCTCTAGACATACTTTCGATCCTACAAGTGGTATCAGAGCTTTGGTCTCCATTTGCTTGATCTCCATAGCTTTTGGTGGTCATAGCCTTGGTTTCACAACCTAGGAGAGTATGGCGTCTAGCGAGGGAAATTATCATCGTAGAGGTCCTTACTTTGATGGTACTAATTTTGCTAGTTGGAAGCATAAAATGAAAATGCATATTCTTGGACATAACCCCGCCGTTTGGGCTATTGTGTGTGTTGGTTTGCAAGGTGACTTCTTTGATGGGAAAGAACCAAACCGTGAAGCTACCGCGGATGAGTTGAAGATGTTGCAATACAATGCCCAAGCTTGTGATATTCTCTTCAACGGATTGTGCCCCAAAGAATTCAACAAAATCAGCCGCCTTGAGAATGCAAAGGAAATTTGGGACACTTTGATTGATATGCACAAAGGTACCTACTCCGTCAAGGAATTCAAGTTGGATGTGCTTCAAAGCCAACTTGATAAGTTCAAGATGAAGGATGGTGAAGGTGTCGCCGAAATGTACTCTACGCTTGCTCTCATCACAAATGAGATTGCCGGCTTAGGAAGTGAAGAGATGACCGATAAATTCATCATCAAGAAGATCCTAAGAGCCTTGGATGGAAAATATGATACCGTGTGCACATTGATCCAAATGATGCCAAATTACAAAGATCTCAAGCCAACGGAGGTGATTGGAAGGATTGTTGCTCATGAGATGTCACTTAAGGATAAAGAGGAACTTCACAACAAATCTAGTGGTGCCTACAAAGCCTCATGTGAAGCCCCTACATCATCAAGTGAGAAACAAGACTTCAATGAAGAATTGAGCTTAATGGTGAAGAACTTCAACAAGTTCTACAAGAGTAGAAGAAAAGATAGAAGCTCCAAATCAAGGTCCTACAATGACAAAAGATCTTCTAGTTGAGAGCGAAACTGCTACAATTGTGGAAGACCCGGACACTATTCCAATGAGTGTACGGCTCCCTACAAGAGAAGAGAAGATTCTCCAAGAAGAAGAAGCAAAGGATCACCACCAAGAGAGAGAAGGAGTAGAGATGATCGTTATGAACAAAGATACTCACGGAGAAGCAAGGACTCGGAAAGGAAGGAAAAATCATCAAGGAGCTACACAAGACGAAGACATCAAGCTCATGTTGGTGAATGGGTATCCGGCTCCGACTCCGACAGCCACTCCGAGAGAAGTTATCACTCCGACTCCGAAGATACTCAAGATGAAGGTGTTGCCGGTCTAGCACTTGTGTCATCCAACTCCTACGACATATTTGACTCACCAAATGAAGGAATTGGAAGATGCTTCATGGCCAAAGGTCCTAAGGTAACACACCCCGAGTATGTTGATTTCAATAGTGATGAAGATGACTTGTTAGGTGATGATTTGATTGGTGACAACTCTAGTGATGAATACTATGATGAAAGACCAATTAATCATTCTAATCAAGATAAAACGAATGACAATGATAAGGAGAAGATTGAGGCTCTAACTAAAGAACTAAAAACTCTTAAGTTAGCTCATGACACTATCTTCGAAGATCATTGAGAACTTTTAAGGGCTCATGAGAAGCTACGCTTTGAAAAGCTCAATCTTGAGCAAGAGCATGAGTTCTTAAAGGCAATCAATGATGATCTCCGCAAGAAAAGTTCTTCTTACATTGCCAAGCGTTTACTCGTATCCACTTACATGCCTCAAGTCAAATCTAACAAGAAAGATTCCTCCTCTAGTAGTAACAATGATCATGCCAAATCCAATATTGTTGCTTCTAGTAGCTCTCTTGATTCCACTAATGATTCTCTTAGCCAAGTTACACTTGAGCAAGAAAATAGCTTATTGAAGGGAATTATAGAGAAAGGAGTGTACAAGAGCCTTGCCGGGAGTAAGCAATTCGAGGAAATTGTGCGCAAGCAAGGAATGCACCGGAAGAATCAAGGTGTTGGTTTTGAATGAAAGTTCAATGCCAATGGAGTTGAATGGGAAGAAGATCAATACCCCAAGACGAAGTTTGTCCCTCAACAAGAGAAGTATACTTCTTTCAAGGGGACACAAGCTCAAGATGATCTTCCACCACAAGACTACGAGCAAAAAGGCAAGGACAAGCTTCAAGAGGAAATTGATGCATTTGAAGAAGCTCCTAAGACCTTAGTCAAGTGGATTCCCAAGACTACTTCAAGTTCCACTTCATCAAGTATGACTACAACTCCAAGGATTCCCATCAAGATGATGTGGATCCAAAAGAAGAAGAACTAGAGAGTTCTTGAGGGTGACTCCGCCAACATACTTCACTCTTATCATTTTGGCAAGAACAAGTGCAATCAACTTCCACATCTTGCACTTGTTCAAGGAGTCACAAACCCTCTTGTTGGTAAGACAAGGGACAAGGTAATCTAAAGTTTTCATGGACATCATCTTTTGTGTGCATCACTCTATGTCTATGGATATCCTTGTTTGTTCCTTGTGGGACTAACCCATGTAGGTATTGAAAGTGCAATTCACTCAAAAGGATAGCTCCAAGAGATCTACATCAACATTGAGCATCCACATCTTCAATATCTACATGAAGTCATCGTCGACAAAACCCAAGGTTAGTTCATCCCTCTTAGGGGGGATATCACATCTAGGGGGAGCTTTACTCTAAGATTTGAGCTAAAGCAACTCTAAAGATGTGAACAAAACAATGCTTTATGTAAAAGTGGTAACCCCACTTGAGCTTAAACGATGAGTATGACCTACGATCAAGTGTTCTCACTTGACTCCTAAGTCAATATACTCATATATAGATGACCTAGTCATCGCAAATTGCTTGATAGATGCTAGAATTGGTTGTGCATGCTTTGCCACATATTTCATTTGCTATCTTATTGTGTGAGCATGTTGGTTGCATATTTTACTCATTCAAGGACATCCACTTGTTGTTTTGATTGTTTGGCTTTTCTTCTTTTGCCAAGTGGATGGACAAGAATGCCTAAGAACCTCCTCTAGCTATCTATGCTTTTCTCGTCTCAAACTCTATTCATGCTGCATCACAAAATTTGATCAAGTCAGATTCGAACCACTCTGTGTGAGGAGCGCTCGGAGTCCCCGATTCGTCATAGACTTAAACTTCCAAAACCTCTTTATGAATCTCGGTCTGACCGATACTCCATTTTCGGTCCTACCGAGTTCATTAAGTTGATCTAGTTTTGATCTCGGTGCAACCGATTTGAACTTTTCGGTCACACCGAGTTGCAATAACTGCACACAGTTTTGCATCTCGGTGCCACCGAGTTGTTCCACTCGGTCACACCGACAGGGTCGGGCTATATATAGTGACGGGCAGAATTTTGGAAATTTCTCCGAAACCTCCTCGCCCGCGCGATAGCCTGCTCTGCCCTCGAGGTCTCCGGATCGTCTCCTCGCCGCCAGCAGCCTCCAGTCGCTGGTCTTCGCCGCCGTCAACGGATTTCTGCCCCGCCGTTGCCGCCGTAGCAAGTCCACGCCGAACTAGGGTATGGACTTGATCATTGTGCTATTCCTCAATCTGATTCCTAGCACATTGTGATTATCATGAATCTTGCCACGATTGATAAACTTCTATCCAGTCAAAACGCTCGTAGATTAGGTTTAATTCGAAAATTTTAGGGTTAGGTTTCCGCCGAAACCATCTCGGACCCACCGAGTTGAAAAACTCGGTCCCACCGATCTGGCTTTTGCCATTGCACAAGTTAAACTCGGTCTGACCGAGAATAACTTATCGGTGCGACCGATTTTGGAATTCTGTGAAACCCTAGCAGTCTCGGTGCCACCGAACTGTGACTCGGTCTGACCGAGTTCACCAGTTCTGGTGCCAAAACTGCTTCGGTGTCACCGAGTTTGAAAATCGGTAGATCCGAG
>NC_053024.1:640267714-640290511 GCF_003073215.2 Triticum urartu
CACGCTTGCGACTATATGACGCTATATATATTTGGATTGCGCCATTGGAATCATGCGCTTATAAATCATTGGGTTATATTATTCAAATAGCCAAACTTGGCTGAAATTTCATTATGATATTGAATGAATAAGGTTTTCATACCGGATTATATTATCTTGAATAGCCAACATGGCTGGATTTTTATTATTAAGTTTTCAAAGTCGCTTATAGCGCAATGGCTATTATTTTATCAAAGGATATGATTTATTCTACAATGGAAGGAATAGTCCCGAGTCGCTGCAGGCTTACAACCCGGCACTTGGGGGCTACATTATTCAAATTGAGATTACATGCAAGTCTCATGTCGCTGCAAGCATGCATCATGACACTTGGGGGCTAATGCACAAGTCATTTTTATAGTCTTATTGAAGACCCGACTCATCATATTATAATGAGCCGGCCCTTGGGGGCTACCAATTGCTCCTGTCAACAATTCAAGGTACACAAGTTTTTATCCATTATATTGAAGGGTCCACTCCTCAGTTGGTAAAGCACAAAGCTCTTAACCTTGTGGACGTGGGTTCAAGCCCTACGATGGAAGCTACATTATAAGATGTTATTTTCATTGAAGTATATATCAAGTCCCGGTTCAGTATTATCTTACTAAGCCGGCCCTTGGGGGCTACACGTTGCTGTTCAAAGTTTACAAGATTATATTTATAAAGTCCCTGCTAATTATTGCATAATGACCCGGCCCTTGGGGGCTACACTGATTGAAGTTTTTATAAGCAATTGCAAGTTCCAAGTTGCTGCAAGCATGACAACCCGGCACTTGGGGGCTATATGTATGGAGTATTCAGTTTATATGATTGAGATGAACAACCCGGATTTCTTCAAGGTTGAAACACTTATTGGAGCAAGTCTTAAGTTATCACTATGTTCTCCTCTTAAGACTTGGGGGGCTACAGGTATTATGCATATAAAGGAGGAACATCTTCATTTTATTAGTTTTGAGCAAATCAGGAAGATCAATTACATGACCCGGTGTCGACAACAATTATGACCCGGCGCCATCAATATTTATAAACCGGCCATTTTGGGAATATTAAACCGGCAAGTTTTACATCTTCAAACCGGCTGAATATCAGATAAGTATTTTCAGACCCATATTTCTCAAACCGGCGGAGCTGAGTCAAAGGAGTTATTCTTCACAATATTTCTCGGTGACAAGCCAATGTCGGCAAACTGATTATGAAGCTGGTCTGTTGACCCGGATTTCCCAGAAGGAGGAAATAATAAGGACTTAAGGATGATCAGGTACCGGTTTACAAAAATTCTTAACCCAGAGCATAACCTGTCAAATTTGTTCATGTGTTTATTTTGCAGCATAAGTATACCATGAATAAATCCAAGCTAAACTTGGGGGCTAATGTCGGGGATATACCCCGTGGTGTAAACCGGCCGGAAGTTAACCCGGCTGGACTTGGCGGTTTATCTGAAGACCCCGCTGACACTTGGCGAGTTACTGGCGACCCGCCCTGACCTGGCGGTTTACAAGCAACCCACCTGGTCATTCTGACTCATGGTAATCCGGCGCGCGGGATCGACGGATGACAAGGCCCAAAGTCCAGAAGGCCAGTTCACGTTTAACGATGGGCCGGTTTAAGAGGAAAGGCATGAGGAACATTATCTTACAAGGAGCTAAGACCTGGACTTGTATCCAGTTTGTATTAGAGATAGACTAGTCCTAATTCTAATAGGACTCCACATGTAAACCGCCCCTTTCAACATATATAAGGAGGGGCAGGGCTCCCCAAAAGGGGGACAAGATTGACAAGTTCCACATCTGAATGCCGTGTTATCAAATCTGAAATGGAGCTTGTCCTCATTCAATATGAATATGATGTTAGCTCAGAAGCACACATTCAATATGCAAGACTGGTTGTTGATTCTAAGCTAGTCAAACACTGAATTGTTTTAAGTTACTGTTCCCATGCCAAAGCTGGAAATATGAAAGAACTTCTACAAGACATTTTGCAAAAGAAAACAACACCAAGAGCAATCTGCATATATGTGCTGTTAGTTTTTTTGCAATAATGGAAGAATGAAAAGGACCATATCATCATCTTCTTCTCTTCTCTTCCTAATATGATCTATACCCCATGACTTCATTTCAAAACTAATACCGAAGCAATCAACAAACAATGACAAGAATTAGAGAGCTAAAAAACCATAGTAAATACAAGGCATACCAAACTTTGGAGTCTTGATGGAATCCCACGAAGGCGGCGGCCAAGGCTCAGGTACCTATAAAAAACAAATCCGTTGGTCTAAGGGTTATATAATCCAAGGACGGCTACAAATTAGAAAGACGCATCAGCATACATCAATTAGACGTTTTTTTCCTTTCTCCCTTAGATCATCAAAAGTTCTTGAGGATGAATTGATCACCAATGTCACATTACATATGAATCTTAAAGAAAAGAGGATGTGGCCGTGATTTCAGAAAACAACTCAAGCACAACATGGGTAAGGACTTTTAGTAAGTAGAGTCAAATCATGATCATTTCCGGATGACGATCGATCACATTGTTCCAAGATATATATAACTGTGCAACCATTCCATCTGTGCATGAAGAAATCAAACCGTCTATAAGATGGATCACGGTAAGTAAAGATGAAGAGATCAGATAAATTCTTTTTAGAAAAGGAGGGATACCCCCGGCCTCTGCATCTAGACGATGCATACGGCCAATTTATTAATTATTAACATAAGACCTTACAAAGTCGTATAACAGTAAGACCAAAGCCACCATCTCAACAACCTCTGTCGCTACTCCTATCTAACTAAAAAAAAGGCGCTGATGGTCTGGGCCTAATACCAAACAGACCTCGCAGCCAAACCTAACATCTAAGACCCGAGGTCCCAACCAGGACGCCTGCTGGGTATGGGCACCCACCAGTCCGACGTGCTCCTCAACCAGGACGCCTGCCGGGTATGAGGCCGCCACAATCACCTGCCACATATCCATCTTCAGAGCTGTACTGTTGCATCGGCCTTGCCCGGTCTCGTTGCCGCCGACGCCACCATGACGCCAGACAGCGTCGACCTCCTGCGCGTGTCCGTCACCACACATCTGACGCCAAGCCTCCGCTGCTCCATGCCGCCAAGAGCCGTCGCCAATAATATGTAGAAAGAAACACTGCTCCATCGAAAGGGAGGCAGCACACCCCCACCCCTCACCTGCAGACCCTCCCATCCGATCCCAATGTCCTTGACGCCGCCTCCAGGAAGGTTACGGTGCACCGGGCGCTGCCGACGCCCGATCCGCATTGGATCTTGGGCTTTCACCCGGACATGGGTTGGAGTGGAGAGATGGTGCCCTCAGCAGCGCCCCCAAGGAGGAAAGTGGCGCCAAAAGGCCGCGTCGCCGCTGCCGGCCAGCCAAGGCGGCCAAGGTTTCCCTCGAACACCGATCTACTCCACCAGAACACATCGGAGGTGTATCCGGCAAGTTCCAAACCGAACCGGGGACTGGAAAGGGATGCATGGAAGGGAGGGGGCAATACCTCCAGATCTGGCACGCCTGCGGCTCGCCGTCCTCACGGACGAGCCCTCAGGCACGCCGCGCGCCACGCCAGCAGGGGCCGCCGCCCTTGGATCCGATGGCCTCCACGAAGAAGGAGCGCCGAAGACCCCACCACCACCTTCTCCAGCGCCCGTGCAGGCTTTCCCGGCAGTCGTCTCCGGTGGCGGCGAGGGGGGCGGGGGAAAACCCTAGACTCCCCCGAGTCGCCCGCGAGGGACCATCAGATAAATAACTATGCAATAATTAATTACCCCAGGCTCAAGACTTGTTACGACGTGGCTCTAATTTAGAATGGAGCTAGAGGACAACAAGGTTACAGCTTCTGTGTAGTACAGTTGATCACAGCTTAGTTTCGGCCTTGAAGACTTTCAGCTTGTACAGCTGGGCCAGTTCTTGATGAGGTCTCGAACTGTATTGCTACTGTATGCGATTCCGCGGCAAAGGAGTCAAGAACAATTCGTTCTCTTCCATCCATGAGCAGCTAATCCGATCCCCAAACAATTTGGATTGATTGATTGATTTAGGATACATAAATCATAAATCAAGAACTCCAAGAAACTAAAAATGCTAGGTTAATGATGAGACCAACGGTGATTGACAGTGACCCAAGCATATTAGAAAAACAAAACATATTTCTACACATATTGATTGACAGTGACCCAAGCATATTACCAAGAACTAGATTACACAAGGCCGTCAAAGAATCATAAGAGCACACCAACGGCGAGACCAACCAGTGAAACCCTAGAAAGAGGGGAGGGGTGAGGTGGAACCAGTCCATACCGACGAGAATGACATGTTGCTGGAAGGATCTAGACACCGGAGGCGGGAGTGGCTGAGGACGGCGATGATGGCAAGAGCGAAGTCCGATGGCGTGTACGACGGCTACGGCAGGAGGACTGGTCGGGCTCGGCTTGGACGGAGTCGAAGAAGCAGGGGCGGAGCCAGGATTTGACCATAGAGGGGGCGAAGAAGATAGTAACAACAAATGTCACAAAAGATATATGATAACATATTATACCATATGGTTTGTTTTTTGTTTTAGCTTATTCAGAATCTTTACTCGTGCCACAATATTCGATCAGGGGATTGCATTCCAATCGTTCAGATTTTTACTCATGCCACTATATTTTGATTAGAAGTTTGCATTCCAATGAGCGGAACCTCTCCTCAACAAGATTAAATTTCTGATACTAGAGTGACGCTTTATTATTTTCTCTAGTTTTCAAGCATGTCAAACTTCAAAATAATAAATAGACTTCTAACCAGTCTTCTGAATTTTGTCTTTTGTGATTCTATGCTAGTATATAGCCTCAGTCCAAAAGTTCCTATCATAAAGTTTGATCCATATCTTGCAAAAATACTAAAATTAGAATGCAATCTGTAATCGATGTAATATAAACAAATAGTCGGTAGTTTGTAAAAACCTAGTACTGCTAGTGATTACGTTGAGACTGGATTTTCTACCATGCACGCACGGGAGGTCCCGTGCATGGTCTAGCTGTCACTCTTTGTACAATACCCTATCCATACGTCTAGATACTATTCGTCAACATTGATTGAGAATACATGGCCCAAGTAATGCAAAGTTCGTCCCTGTGCCGAACCCAGTCTCTATACAAAAGCTAGCATTATATTTTCTTGTGAGATATTAATTCATCGATATCTTTTGAATATTAATTCCATTTTAAAATATTTTTATATATTTGAATTCCTAACGACATGATCCTTAAGACAAGGTTAATATTGAATATATTTTAAATGAGTTTAAATTTCATCAACATATTTCACTCATTTAAAAAAACTGATTTGACTCATTTAAAAAAACATATTTCATTCACTTAAAATAATCACTTATTTCAAAATGTTGATTCTAGTCATTTCAAACACTGCTTTTACTCATTTAGATAAAAGTAATTTTGCT
This sequence comes from Triticum urartu, assembly GCF_003073215.2. NCBI lineage: Eukaryota > Viridiplantae > Streptophyta > Magnoliopsida > Poales > Poaceae > Triticum > Triticum urartu. Next base: position 640,273,209 of record NC_053024.1, read on the forward strand.
TAATTCAGATAAACAATTTCACTAATTTCAATAAAATAATTTCACTCATTTTTTATTTCATTCATTAAAAATTCATTTCAAATATTGATGTAATCATTAAACAAATTCTAATTAGTGAAATAGATTTAGTGAAAAGTGTATCAAAACATTGAAATTTTAACGTGTTTAGAATCTATCCAAGATTGATCTTGTTCTAAAGGTCTTGACGCAATGGGTTCAAATATATAAAACTTCTAGAAAAGGAGTTTTGGTTTTAAAGATATGAACAAATTAAATTTTGTTAAGGAAACTAAAATGATGGAATTTGAGAGGAAGATAGAGATGTTGTCAGACATGCATGTGCGATAGTCTGTTGTGAGCACCAAAGAGAGAGGGACACATGCATGGCATTAGGCCAACTCCACCGCGCGACCCCAAACGGACGTCCGGTTTGGCCGGATTTTGTCCCTTTGGGTAGGGAGATGGGGTCGTGTCCGGGTCCTGTCCTGGGATGCTGTGGCCCTGCGCCCAGCGCGCGGCCGCATCCTTTTGCCCCATCCTATCCGTCTGGGCCAAAAATGCCCATATTTTCATATCAAAACTAGTTTGCACGTCCAAATATTTTTCTGAAAATAAAAATAGTTTTACAACCCAATTGGAATTGTTTCTAATAAAATAATTTTACAACCAAATCGAAATTGTCTTGACTGAACATAAAATGAACCAATACATCTATTGGTTGCCAATGTGATCCCACACGTGTTCAACCAAGTCATTTTGAAGATCCAAATGAGTGTGCCAATCATGCAGCTCATGGTGGAATTGGACAAACTGTTCAAATGTGGCCGGTTCTTGGTGGAGGGGATCAACATTTTCACCTTGATAATCAAATCTTTGGTCGAAGATACTCTCATCACGCTCGTCCTCGACGATCATATTGTGCACGATCACACAAGTAGCCATCACCTCCCAAAGCTTCGTTTCATCCCATGACAATGCAGGGTTTCGAACGATACCCCACCAGGATTGAAGCACACCAAAAGCACGTTCCACATCCTTTCTAGCACTCTCTTGCATTTGGGCAAATCTCTTTCTCTTCTCACCTTGGGGTTTCGAGATTGTCTTCACAAAAGTTGACCACTGAGGATATATACCATCAGCTAGATAGTATCCCTTGTTGTACTGGTGGCCGTTGATCTCAAAGTTGACAGGTGGGGAGTGGCCTTCTGCAAGCCTTGCGAAGACTGGAGAACGCTGCAGCACGTTGATATCATTGTGAGAACCTGCCATGCCGAAGAAAGAATGACATATCCAAAGATCCTGCGAAGCCACCGCTTCTAATATGACAGTGCACGCCTTGACATGCCCCTTGTACTGGCCCTGCCAAGCAAATGGACAATTCTTCCACTCCCAGTGCATACAATCTATGCTGCCAAGCATGCCTGGAAAGCCTCTAGCTGCGTTGGTCGCCAACAATCTCTCTGTATCAGCGACAGTTGGCTGCCTCAAGTACTCAGGGCCAAACACCTCGATCACAGCCTGGTAGAACTTGTACATTGACATCAGACATGTTGTCTCACTCATACACACATACTCATCCACCAGATCGCCTAGAATTCCATATGCAAGCATGCGGATGGCCGCGGTGCATTTCTGATAAGAGGAGAATCCAAGCTTGCCAAGGGCATCCGTCTTGCACTCGAAGTATGGGTCATGAGCAACCACTCCCTCTCAGATACGATTGAACACATGCCTTGCCATTCGAAAACGGCGACAAAATTTATCCGGCTTGAAGAGCGGGGTGTTGGAAAAGTAATCGGCATAGAGCAGGGCGTGGCCTCTCTCCCTGTTGCAGTTCAGGTTGGGAGCACGGCCAGGGACTGATCCCCTGTACCAAGGAAGATGCCGTTGAATCTGGTCGTGAACGACCAGTGCAGCCACCACAAGATCTTCATCATCCGACGATGAATCGTCCGATGAACAAATGAAGTGGTGGAAGAAAAACTCATCTCCACTATCCATACCTTTGTGGGCAAAGTGTCGAACACCTTGCGGTCGTGGTGGCAAAGAGGCCGCGATGATCACCTTCGACGCAGCAGGGGTGGTTGCCGCCGGCCACACTCCGAGCTCTCGTCGAGAGCTCGCGGCCGCCGTGGTACGTCGCCGTCGTCGTCCCCTCTGCCAGCGGCAAACGGCGACGGCCAAACCTCCTCCGATCGACGGCCAAAACTACGGCGAACGCGGGCGTGGTGGCGGCCATGTCGAGACGTGGTTTTGGTAGGACGGCGGGGCTGCGCGGTGAGGAGGCGGCCGGAGAATAGCGGCGGCGCCGGCGGCGGGGCGGGGGAGAGAGGGTGGAGGCGTTGGAAGCGAAGGGACTGCTAGTGTCCCCTACAGACGGGCCATGGGAGGACAATGACGTGCGGCGAGCCCGTCTGCGCGATGTCCGTTTCACCCCAAACTCGGCGCAAGTTTGGGCGGGGGATGGGTCGAAAACGGATGGAATCCGGACATTTGACCATTTGGGGCCGCGTGTTGGGCCGCGCTATTCGTCCGTTCTACCCTAAACGGACGCACCCGGATAAGATGGGGTCGGGAGGTGGAGTTGGCCTTAGGCTAGTCATAATGGGAGTATCATAAATAGTATCATGCATGCCAACTAGGCAAATTTGATGATGTGGCATAGGTTTAAATGAAGAAAGAGATTGTTGAGTATCCTATCATGATACCATGTCATATTAAATGTTGTGCTACTATGTGTCATGCATGCTAATAAACAAAGTCATCCATAATACTAACGTATGATACTATGCACTACGGGTGTAGTATCATACACTAGTAATCATATGCATGATACTAGTATATGATACTTGCCATTACGACCAACCTTAAGTGGATTGACATGATACGATGCTATATTAATGCAAACAGCTATACGTATATGATGAAGCATAGTTTGCATGCAATCAGATATCCAGCACAACCAACGATGGATGCACGCATCGGATCTCCCGTGCATGGGAGAATCAATTTTCTCGTGATTACCTTAGGTAGTTTGGTCCCACGCCGAGATGTCTGATTGTGAGAGACCAGGGGCCATGGACGAAGGGTGAAAGATCGTGGATGTCGCCTAGAGGGGGGTTAATAGGCGTTTTAAAATAATTACGGTTTAGGCTTGAACAAATGCGGAATAAACCTAGCGGTTAATTTGTCAAGCACAAAACCTAAAACAACTAGGCTCACCTATGTGCACCAACAACTTATGCTAAGCAAGATAAGCAACTATGTGATAGCAAGATATATGACAAGAAACAATATGGCTATTACAAAGTAAAGTGCATAAGTAAAGGGGCTCGGGTAAGAGATAACTGAGGCACGCGGAGACGATGATGTATCTCGAAGTTCACACCCTTGCGGATGCTAATCTCCGTTTGGAGCGGTGTGGAGGCACAATGCTCCCCAAGAAGCCACTAGGGCCACTGTAATCTCCTCACGCCCTCACACAATGCAAGATGTCGTGATTCCACTAAGGGACCCTCAAGGGCGGTCACCGAACCCGTACAAATGGCAAGCCTTGGGGGTGGTTACCGAACACGTAAACTTTGGCAACCCTTGGGGTTGGTCACCAGAACCCGTCAAATTGCTCGGGGCGATCTCCACAACCTAATTGGAGACCCCGATGCTTGCCCGGAGCTTTACACCACAATGATTGAGCTCCGAACACCACAAAGGTTGGGGTTAACTCCCTGATACGTCTCCAACGTATCTACTTTTCCAAACACTTCTTCCCTTGTTTTGGACTATAACTTGCATGATTTGAATGGAACTAACCCGGACTGACATTGTTTTCAGCAGAATTACCATGGTGTTATTTATGTGCAGGAGCAAACGTTCTCGGAATGACCTGAAACTTCACGGAGCCACTTTTCAGAAAATAAGAAAAATACCTGCCAAAGATGAAGGCCCGAGGGCCCACCTTCTCTCCACGAGGGTGGGGGCACGCCCCCCTACCTCGTGGGCCCCCTGTTGCCTCTCCGACTCCAACTCCACCTCCATATATTGAGTTTCGGGGAGAGAAAAATCACGGAGAAGAAATCATCGCGTTTTACGATACGGAGCCGCCGCCAAGCCCTAAAACCTCTCGGGAGGGCTGATCTGGAGTCCGTTCGGGGCTCCGGAGAGGGGAATCCGTCGCCATCGTCATCATCAACCATCCTCCATCACCAATTTCATGATGCTCATCGCCGTGCGTGAGTAATTCCATCGTAGGCTTGCTAGACGGTGATGGGTTGGATGGGATCTATCATGTAATCGAGTTAGTTTTGTTAGGGTTTGATCCCTAGTGTCCACTATTTTCCGAGATTAATGTCGCTATGCTTAATGCTTGTCACTAGGGCCCGAGTGCCATGATTTCAGATCTGAACCTATTATGTTTTCATCAATATATGAGTATTCTTTATCCTATCTTGCAAGTCTATGTAGTCACCTATTATGTGTTATGATCCGTTAACCCCGAAGTGACAATAATCGGGATACTTACCGGTGATGACCGTAGTTTGAGGATTTCATGTATTCACTATGTGTTAATGCTTTGTTCCGGTTCTCTATTAAAAGGAGGCCTTAATATCCCTTAGTTTCCGTAAGGACCCCGCTGCCACGGGAGGGTAGGACAAAAGATGTCATGCAAGTTCTTTTCCATAAGCACGTATGACTATATTCGGAATAAATGTCTACATTATATCAATGAACGGGAGCTAGTTCTGTGTCACCCTAGGTTATTACTGTTACATGATGAACCGCATCCGACATAATTCTCCATCACCGATCCATTGCCTACGAGCTTTCCATATATTGTTCTTCGCTTATTTACTTTTCCGTTGCTATTGCTATCATCACTACAAAATACCAAAAACATTGCTTTTACTACTGTTACCTTTTGTTACCGTTATCACCACTATCATATTATTTTGCTACTAAACACTTTGCTGCAGATATTAAGTTTCCAGGTGTGGTTGAATTGACAACTCAGCTGCTAATACTTGAGAATGTTCTTTGGCTCCCCTTGTGTCGAATCAATAAATTTGGGTTGAATACTCTACCCTCGAAAACTGTTGCGATCCCTGATACTTGTGGGTTATCAAGACTATTTTCTGGCGCCGTTGCCGGGGAGCATAGCTCTATTCTTTGAGTCACTTAGGATATATATCTGCTTATCATTATGAAGAACTTGAGAGATCCAAAAACCAAGATCTATCCCTCAACTACGAGGGGAGGTAAGGAACTGCCATCTAGCTCTGCACTTGATTCACCTTCTGTTTTGAGTAAGCTTGCGACACCTACACCTTCTTCTGCTATTCGTTCTGATACGTCGCATGTTATTGATGATGCCACTTCTCCTATGCATGATACTTGTGATGAAACTACCTCTATGCCTGATACTACTATGCCACTTAGTGCTTTTCTTGAAAAACAACTTGCTAGGGCTAGAGAAATTGAAAATATTGAATCTGATGATACTGATTGAGGGAGTCCTGGATTAGGGGGTGTTCGGGTAGCCGGACTATACCTTCAGCCGGACTCCAGGACTATGAAGATACAAGATTGAAGACTTCATCCCGTGTACGGATGGGACTTTCCTTGGCGTGGAAGGCAAGCTTGGCGATGCGGATATTCAAAATCTCCTACCATTGTAACCGACTTTGTGTAACCCTAACCCTCTCCCGTGTCTATATAAACTGGAGGGTTTTAGTCCGTAGGACAACTTCATCATACAACAATCATACCATAGGCTAGCTTTTAGGGTTTAGCCTCCTTGATCTCGTGGTAGATCTACTCTTGTACTACCCATATCATCAATATTAATCAAGCAGGACGTAGGGTTTTACCTCCATCAAGAGGGCCCGAACCTGGGTAAAACATCGTGTCCCTCGCCTCCTGTTACCATCCGGCCTAGACGCACAGTTTGGGACCCCCTACCCGAGATCCGTCGGTTTTGACACCGACATTGGTGCTTTCATTGAGAGTTCCTCTATGTCGTCGCTTTTAGGCCCGATGGCTCCTTCGATCATCAACAACGATGTAGTCCAGGGTGAGACTTTTCTTCCCGGACAGATCTTCGTCTTCGGCGGCCTTGCACTGCGGGCCAATTCGCTTGACCACCTTGAGCAGATCGAAAGCTACGCCCCTGGCCATCAGGTCAGGTTTGGAAGGCTAAACTACACGGCTGACATCCGTGGGGACTTGATCTTCGACGGATTCGAGCCACAGCCAAGCGCGCCGCACTTTCTCGATGGGCATGATATAGCTCTGCCGCCGAACAGCGCCTTGGAGGCCGCACACGCATCGGTTCCGACCATTGATTCGGAGCCTACTGCGCCGATCGAGGATCAGCGGTTGGACGCTGCCTCAGGGGCTGCGATCTCAGAGGCGATCGAGCCGAACTCTAGCCCCGCACTCCGCATGGCCCGTGACTCCGAGGAGCCGGATTCCTCTCCAAACTCCGAGCCCCCCGCGCCCCTGCCGATCGAATCCGATTGGGCACCGATAATGGAGTTCACCGCCGCGGACATCTTTCAGCACTCGCCCTTCAGCGACATCCTGAATTCTCTGAAGTCTCTCTCTTTATCAGGAGAGCCCTGGCCGGACTACGGTCAGCAAGGTTGGGATACGGACGATGAAGAAATTCAAAACCCACCCACCACCCACTTCGTAGCCACTGTCGATGACTTAACCGACATGCTTGACTTCGACTCCGAAGACATCGACGACATGGACGATGATGCAGGAGACGAACAAGAACCAGCACCTGTAGGGTGCTGGAAGGCCACCTCGTCATATGACATATATATGGTGGACACTCCAAAGGATGGAGATGGCGATGGAACAGCAGGGGACGATACCTCTAAGAAACAGCCCAAGCGCCGGCGTCAGCGGCGCCGCTCTAAATCCCGCCAAAGCAAAAACGGTGATTCCGGCACGGGAGATAATACTACTCCAGACAGCGCTGAAGAACACCCCCTCCAGCAAGATTCAGCACAGGAGGACAGAGAAGCCAGCCCTCACGAGAGGGCGGCGGACCAAGAGGTTGAGGACGATAATTATACGCCTCCCTCCGAAGACGAGGCAAGCCTCGACGACGATGAGTTCGTCGTGCCAGAGGATCTCGCCGAACAAGAGCGTTTTACACGCAGGCTTATGGCCACGGCAAGCCGCCTTAAGAAAAAGCAGCAACAACTTAGAGCTGGTCAGGATTTGCTAGCTGACAGATGGACTGAAGTCCTTGCGGCCGAAGAGTATGAATTTGAACGCCCCTCCAAGAGTTACCCAAAGCGCAGGCTGCTACCCCGACTAGAGGAGGAAGCACCTACATCACCAGCGCATGACATGGCCGACCGGCCACCTCGTGGCCGCGACAGAGAGGCTTCTCGGCCCTCCACTCAAGCCATGCCCTGGTGCCGCGTCAAGCACACTAAGGCACGGGAAAATGCGCCCGACCTGCGCGACATACTGGAGGACAAGGCAAGGCAAACAAGATCGATCTACGGATCGCATAGGCGCCCCACGGCACGTGACGGTGATCGTCACTCTGGATGCAATGAATCCGGCCGGGCCGAACTCAACAGACAAAGCTCCTTCGAGCTGCGTCGTGATATAGCCCAATATAGAGGCGCCGCACACCCACTATGCTTCACAGATGAAGTAATGGATCATAAAATCCCTGAGGACTTCAAACCCGTAAACATCGAATCGTACGATGGCACAACAGATCCTGCGGTATGGATCGAGGATTATCTCCTTCATATCCACATGGCCCGCGGTGATGATCTACATGCCATCAAATACCTCCCACTCAAACTTAAGGGACCGGCCCGACATTGGCTTAACAGCTTGCATCAGACTCAATCGGTTCTTGGGAGGACCTGGAAGCCGCATTCCTTGACAACTTCCAGGGCACTTATGTGCGACCACCGGACGCCGATGACCTAAGCCACATAATTCAGCAGCTAGAGGAATCGTCCAGGAAATTCTGGACACGGTTCCTAACAAAGAAAAACCAGATAGTCGACTGTCCGGACACAGAGGACTTAGCGGCCTTCAAGCATAATATCTGTGACGAGTGGCTTGCCCGGCACCTGGGACAGGAAAAGCCGAAATCTATGGCAGCCCTCACGACACTCATGACCTGCTTTTGCGCGGGAGAAGACAGCTGGCTAGCTCGCAGCAACAATTTAACCAAGAACCCTGGTAATTCGAATACCAAGGGCAAAAGCGACAGGTCGCATCGGAACAAACAAAAGCGCCGTGTTAACAGCGACAGCAACGAGGATACAGCAGTCAATGCCGGATTCCGAGGCTACAAATCCGGTCAACGAAAAAAGGCATTCAAAAGAAATACTCAGGGCCCGTCCAGTTTGGACTGAATACTCGACCGCTTGTGCCAGATACATGGCACCCCCGAAAAGCCAGCAAATCACACCAACAGGGATTGTTGGGTGTTCAAGCAGGCAGGCAAGTTAAGAGCCGAAAACAAAGACAAGGGGCTGTATAGCAACAACGAGGAGGAGCCCAGTCCACCGAACAATGGTGGACAGAAGGGATTTCCCCTGCAAGTGCAGACGGTGAACATGATATACGCAACCCACATCCCCAAGAGGGAGCGGAAGCGTGCGTTACGGGACGTATATGCGATAGAGCCAGTCGCCCTAAAGTTCAACCCATGGTCCTCCTGCCCGATCACCTTTGATCGAAGGGACCACCCCACTAGCATCCGCCACGGCGGCTTCACCGCATTGGTTTCTAGACCCAATCACTGACGGATTTCATCTCACAAGAGTCTTCATGGACGGCGGCAGCAGCCTGAACCTGCTTTACCAGGATACAGTGCGAAAAATGGGCATAGATCCCTCGAGGATCAAGCCCACCAAAACGACATTTAAAGGTGTCATACCAGGTGTAGAAGCCAACTGTACAGGCTCAGTCACACTGGAAGTGGTCTTCGGATCTCCGGATAACTTCCGAAGCGAGGAGTTAATCTTCGACATAGTCCCGTTCCGTAGTGGCTATCACACACTGCTCGGGTGAACCGCATTCGCAAAATTCAACGCGGTACCGCACTATGCATACCTCAAGATCAAGATGCCAGGCCCTAGAGGAGTAATCACGGTCAATGGGAACACCGAACGCTCCCTCCAAACGGAGGAGCACACGGCAGCGCTCGCAGCAGAAGTACAAAGCAGCCTCTCTAGGCAGTTCTCCAGTTCGACCTTCAAAAAGCCAGACACTGTCAAGCGCGCCCGGAGTACCCTACAACAAGACCGCCTGGCACGTTCTGAGCTAGCGTAGCAATGCGGCCCCAACCCTAGCCCTCGCGATATAGCGAAACCAGTGCTTCGCGTACATAACTACGCTCTTGAAATACCATGGTCACAAGGGAAGGGGCACTATCACGGCACGCCCGAAATACGGCTTAAACCGCACCAGGGGCTGCTGGATTCCTTCTTTTTTTCTCTTACTCTCAGGACTCCATACTTCGGATGACCCGTTCGGCAATTCAACTGCCGCACAAACGATGCAAGATCCAGGAAGCAGACAAGCCACGCCGCATTATGAACTCCCAGGTGGTCTCTATTGCGAGCAGTATACCTGTTTTTTTAATATAATTCCACGGCCTGCCCCTGGCCAGGACATGTTAAATAGTCCAATTTCTTTTGCTATCGCACTATTTGTATCATTCCGCTTTCATAGCAGCCTTTCTATAAACAATGCATAGCTTTTGTCTATTTTTTGCATTATCCTCTTTTTATATATATGTTTATTAATAATATGCTGCATCCGTACACTGTGGTACGGCAAAATACGCCAGGGGCTTCAGTACCCATCAATATGGCATGAGAAGTCCGTCCACTTTCACAAGTGCGGCACCCCGAACTTATAGAACTATATGCATCGGCTTCGAATCATGATTTGGGTCAATAGTTGGGTTTGCCCGGCTCCTATGTTTTGGTGCCTTACGTTCTGCTATATCGGCTAAGGTAGCACTAGGAGAACCACTGCGATTGTGCCCCAGTTGAGCTGGGCCGAGCACCTCAGTGGAGAAAGCTAAAACTGACTGTCATGATGAGGCGAGAGACCGGTCGCTGTTCGAGAGGTTTTTCGAGTCCTTAAAGGCTTATGCCGCTTCGAGTGAGGAACCGGCTTTGTCCAGCCAAGGCGTGGATAGCGCCCCGAACTCGGTCTTCCAAATACTAGGGGCTTCGCCGAAATTTAAAATTATAGAGTTCTATGGCTAAGTTAGAGTGTTCAAGCATTATAGTCTGATTGCCTTGTTCGTTGTGCTGACCGCCTCCCTCGACGGACCCAATCATGGGAAAAAAAGAGCGCTCAGGTTTATCCCGAACACCCCAGCACTAGTGGCATGGGGGCAGAAGCCGACGACTGGCCATCTCTCAATTTTTTGATAAACGGCCGCACAGAAAGTAATATTTTAAATTCAAGCATTGCTTAGCGCATATGAACAAGTTTTCAGCGCACAGGATAACACGAGCGAGTTCATTCAAAAATTACATCCTTGGTACATTCATCCGCCACAAGGCGGGCACCAGCAAGAACATCCTTGTAATAGTTCTCGGGCTTGCGATGCTCCTTCCCCGGCGGCGGCCCGTCCTTCACAAGCTTCTCACCGTCCAGCTTACCCCAGTGCACCTTTGCATGGGCAAGGGCCCTACGGGCACCTTTGATGCAGACGGAGCGCTTGATGACCTCGAGCCTTGGACAAGCCTCCACCAGCCGCCGCTCCAGTCCAAAGTAGCTGTCGGGCAGGGCCTCTCCAGGCCACAGCCGAACTATGAAGCCCTTCAGGGCCTGTTCGGCCGCCTTGTGGAGCTCGACCAGCTGCTTCAGCTGGTCGCTCAAGGGCACAGGGTGTCCGGCCTCAGCGTACTGAGACCAGAACACCTTCTCCGTCGAGCTGCCTTCCTCAGCTTGGTAGAATGCGGCGGCATCGGATACGCTGCGGGAAAGATCTGCGAATGCCCCTGGAGAGCTCCGGATTCGGGTAAGTAACAAGTAGTTTACTTTTATATGTCTGCTTTGCATATAGAATGCCTTACCCGCCGCTATCTTTTTCACCGCATCCAATTCCTAGAGGGCCTTCTAGACTTCGGCCTTGGCAGATTTGGCAGTTTTAAGGGCCGCAGCAAGCTCGGACGCTCGCGTCTTCGAGTCGAGCTCCAAACTCTCATGTTTTTGCATGAGAACCTGAAGCTCTCCCCGCACCTCCCCGACCTGCGCCTCAAATTTCTCCCACTCGGCGCGCTCCGTGGCCGCTTTCTTCTCGGCCTCGGACAGCGCCTGCTTGAGGGTCGCCACCTCAGTTGTGGCCCCTACAATAAGCAGTATACTCCTGTCATTTTTTGCAATTGTGTCTTCCTATAGGCATTTTTTCTATAAGGTATCTCTTACCTTCTTTCTCCTCGAGCTGCCGTTTGGCAAGGCCAAGCTCTTGCTCGGTCCGCTCGAGGCCCTGCTTCAGGGCACCCACCTCCGCAGTCAGTGCGACGATGGCCAGCAGCGAAGCCTGCATACGTATATTGACTCCTTTTTAGTTAGAATCCTGCGATATTTAATAGATCCTCTATTCGGCTTTTCTTTCCGAATGCCAAACAGAGCATCAGGGCTACTGTCTATGTGAATATTTTTACATATTTTTACTTACCTCGAAGCCTGTTAGAAGGCTAGCACAAGCTTCAGTCAGTCCGCTTTTGGCGGACCGAACCTTCTGGACCACCGTACTCATGATGGTACGGTGCTCCTCGTCGATGGAGGCGCCCTTAAGCACCTCCAGCAGATTGTCCGGCGCCTCCGGTTGGACGGAGGACGCCGGCTCAATAGGCTTGCTCCTCTTGGCAGGAGTTCGCCTGCCGCGGTCCGGAACCGTTGATGATTCCGGCGCGGTGTCCGGCTTAAAGCCGGACTTGGAGCCCTGGGGGTCTTGTCCCCTTACTCCTGGAGTCCGGGAGGTCGCCTCGCGCTCCTCTGGACCACCTCCTCTGCCCCGGAGCTTGTCGCGACGCCACTCGGCGTCATCCGCAGCACAGGGGGAGGCAGCGGGTGGAACTGAATTCACGTCCGATGAATCCAGGGAGTCGCCCGACGACTCGTCGAGCCCGTCCTTGGGCGGGCTGCATGATTATATTCTACATTAGGGAAAGCTGCGCAACAAAAGGAATATCATGGGTTACTCTAGTATCCGAACACTTACGATTTCGCCGGACGTTTGGCCCTGTCCGGCCACTCCTCTTCGTCCTCGTCGGCGTCGGGGGCGTAGTCCGGCGAAGGGGTTTTCCTCTTCTTGGACCCATCGGCCTCCCCTACTAGGGCGGCCTTCCTCTTCTTTCCTCCCCCCGCTGGAGGGGGAGAGGTCTCTTCTTCCTCCTCCTTGTCTTCACGGGAGGAGTGCATCTCGGACTCATCGGACGACGAGTCCGACACCACCATATGCCGGGAACTCTTTCGAGTCCCCGTGGCCTTCTTCTTCTTGGCCTTCTTCTCCGGCACCACATAAGGTGCCGGAACCAGCAGCTTCACTAGGAGAGCAGGGGCTGGGTCTTCGGGCAAGGGAGCCGGACAGTTAATCAGTCCGGACTTCACCTGCCAATCCTGTCAAAGGTGAGGGAGTTTAGATCCCGCATAGAGTCAAACTATGAAGAAAACTTAACATCCTGTAAAAGATGAAAATATTTTACCTCGCCAGCAGGACGCTGCGAGCTGAATCCGCGGTCTTCGGAGGCGGATGTGGGAGCCTCGGCGCCTTTGGTTAGCCCCTTCCAGACATCTTCGTACGTCGTGTCGAAGAGCCTGCTCAGAGTTCGGTGCTGCGCCGGGTTGAACTCCCACAAATTGAAGTCCCGTTCTTGACACGGAAGGATCCGGCGGACGAGCATGACCTGGACTACGTTGACAAGCTTGAGCTGCTTGTTCACCAGGGACTGGATGCATTTTTGCAGTCCGGTCACCTCTTCTTCGTCGCCCCACGACAAGCCCGTCTCCTTCCAGGACGTGAGCCGCGTAGGGGGTCCGGATCGGAATTCAGGGGCTGCGATCCACTTCGGATCGCGTGGCTCGGTGATGTAAAACCACCCTGACTGCCACCCCTTCAAGGTCTCCACAAAGGAGCCCTCGAGCCATAGGACGTTGGCTATTTTGCCCGCCATGGCACCTCCGCACTCCGCCTGGTTGCCGCGCACCACCTTTGGCTTGACGTTGAAGGTCTTGAGCCAGAGGCCGAAATGGGGGCGATGCAGAGGAAAGCCTCGCACACGACGATAAACGCCGAGATATTGAGGATGAAGTTCGGGGCCAGATCGTGGAAATCTAGGCCATAGTAGAACATGAGCCCGCGGACAAATGGGTGGAGAGGAAAACCCAGTCCGCGGAGGAAGTGGGGAAGAAATACTACCCTCTCATGGGGCCTTGGGGTGGGGAGAAGCTGCCCCTCCTCAGGAAGCCGGTGCGCGATGTCTTTGGACAGGTATCCGGCCTTCCTTAGCCTTTTGACATGGCCCTCCGTGACGGAGGAGACCATCCACTTGCCTCCCGCTCCGGACATTGTTGGAGAAGGTTGAGGTAGGAAGTGCGGGCTTGGGCGCTGGAGCTCGGGTGCGCAGAAGATGGATAGGCAAAGGAGGAAGAAGGCGTAGGTAAAAAGGTGGATCCTTATCCCCTTATATGAGCGGATGCGACTATGCGTCCCCACCAGCCTAGTAAAACTCGCTTGCCTCCCAAGCGCCATGATAAATGGCGCGGTTGGGTTACCCACGTCCGTATTGATGAGAATCCCATAAATGGGGGACACGATCTCTGCTTTGACAAGACGTGCCAAGGAAACCGCCTCGCAAAACACGCTGAGGTGGAAAAGTGAAAACGATTCGAATAAAGGCTTGGCCGTAGTGTGATGTCACGCTGCGAATACGTCAGCAGATTAGATTTGTGTTAATATTATTCTCTCTGTGGCAATACGTGGAAACTTATTTTGCAGAGCCGGACACTACTCTTGGTGTTTACAAACTTTTATGAAGAATTTGGAGGAGGAACCCGCCTTGCAATGCCGAAGACAATCTACGCGCTGGACTCGTCGTCATTGAAGCCTGGTTCAGGGGCTACTGAGGGAGTCCTGGATTAGGGGGTGTTCGGGTAGCCGGACTATACCTTCAGCCGGACTCCAGGACTATGAAGATACAAGATTGAAGACTTCGTCCCGTGTCCGGATGGGACTTTCCTTGGCGTGGAAGGCAAGCTTGGCGATGCGGATATTCAAGATCTCCTACCATTGTAACCGACTTTGTGTAACCCTAACCCTCTCCGGTGTCTATATAAACCGGAGGGTTTTAGTCCATAGGACAACTTCATCATACAACAACCATACCATAGGCTAGCTTTTAGGGTTTAGCCTCCTTGATCTCGTGGTAGATCTACTCTTGTACTACCCATATCATCAATATTAATCAAGCAGGACGTAGGGTTTTACCTCCATCAAGAGGGCCCGAACCTGGGTAAAACATCGTGTTCCTTGCCTCCTGTTACCATCCGGTCTAGACGCATAGTTCGGGACCCCCTACCCGAGATCCGCCGGTTTTGACACCGACAACGGTTCTCGTCCCCTTGGGACATGGCACATCGCGAAGGTGAAGCACCCCCTCATGCATCTGGATAATCTGAGGGTGCTGCACCACCTCCCGCAGATATGGGTTGATGACGTTCTTGAAGAACTTGTCCTTGGAGGAGCCTGAGGCGGCCATGGTAGATGGGATCTGATAGAAAACAACAAGGAAAAGAAAACAGAGGATTTCTCCGTGATACGGTGATCAACAGAAGTATATATAGATTTTTTTTATCTTGGAGGACAAGTATATGGTAGAAAAATGGAGTACGGAAGCTGTCCCAGGTGGGCACAACCCTCTTTGTTTGGAGTTGTGCAGAATAGGTAGCCTGACGTAGCTTTTCAAGGTCCAGATTTTCAGCTGCCGGAATTCTCCCTCTTTGTGTGTACCTTGCATATTATGAGAGAAAAGGCATTAGAATTACTCCAAAAAGCATTATTATGCATAAAAACATCATAAATAACAGTAGGAAAACATGATGCAAAATGGGCGTATCACCCCACCAGGCCCCCTCCCCCCCCCCTCGAACCCTAGCTCGTCGTCGCCGGTGCAGCTGCCGCCAACCCCTGCCGGTCTGCCCGTTCCTCCTAGCTTAGATAATAAAGTTTAGGTTACCCGGCGATTCCCATACCGCAGCCCCACTCCCGTGAGTTTTTAGATGAGGCCTGCGGTGTCCCTCCCCGCTAGATCCACATCCCCTGCCCCAGAATGTCGCGGCCTAAGCTTGACAACGTATCCCGGGGAGCTCGACAAGCGTTCGGCCAAGAAGAGGTTTATCATGGCCTCTTCGACGGACATTGGCGAGGTGGTTGTCGTTCGCCCCAACCTGTCGATCCCGGAGCAACACCTCGCCGCGAAAGCTGGCGAAGACGTTGACTATGTTGCCATGCCGAAGGCTTCACGTCAGCGGGCTAGCATATTACTGTATCTCGGGAAAGTTGGCTACGACATCAAGCTCGTCGACAGCGACGGCTTCACGCGGGCCATGTCACAGGTCAAGTGGTCCATCCCCAACCCCTCTGGTTCAACCGCCATTGATCTCTTTGACGGCCCTGCCGCTGATCTCCTCCGCCACACGGTCAAGGATTTGCAATCCTTATACTCCATCGAGCCCATTTTGTCACTTCTGAAGGACACGTTCTACGGCGGCGGCTTGGGATCCTCAATTGCGAAGTCAGATCTCATCGACCACGACCACGAGGAAGGCACCCACAAAGGTTCTTCCAAGGTGAAACAACCCATATGTGACATCAGAGAGTGCACCATGGGTCTATGCTCTTCCAACTGGAAGGATCCCGTCCATGACATGTGAGGCAACATCCTATCAGCAAATCTTACCTTTTCTAGTTTGCCAACCCGTACCCTTTGTTGTAGTAGCATTTGCCATGCGGTGTTTTAACTGTGTCATGTTTAATTATTTAGTTATGCAAAAATGTATTGCTCAATAGGGCCATGTGATGTTTAAGTACGAATTGTCCACTTCAGTCTCACGAATGGCTATATTTGGTTGTTTATAGTGAGTAGATGCCTTGTTTATCTATATTTGCTTGTTAGGTTGGTTGCAGTGAGCATTTTTCCAGTTATTGAGCAGATGCCTTGTTTATATGTATTTGGTTCTTAGGTTGGTTGCAGTGAGCATTTGTCCATTTATCAAGCAGATGCCCTGTTTATCTATATTTGCTTGTTAGGTTGGTTGTACATTTGTCCAGTTTTCAAGCATATGCCCTATTTATCTGTATTTGCTTGTTAGGTTGGTTGTGGTGAGACTCTGTCCAGTTTTCAATGACTATATTTGGTTGTTATACTGATCATTTATGCCTTGTTTATTTCAGTCATTCACAATGTGATGTTCATTATGTGCAAGTCGGAACTGTGCCGCTCGATTGCATCAATACCAGTTTGAACGGCTATATTTGGTTCTAGTTATGTCTGGTGTAGTTAACACATGCCCTTTATTTCAGTTTTACACATTTATCCAGTGTGATGTTTAAGAATTACCTATATTCTATTCATTTTCAACAATACCAGTTTGAATTGCAATACTTGATGGTTGTTAAGCCTGTTGTAGGTAACATTGTCTTCCATTTTATATCTGCTTTAACAACATGCTAATACCAACACATTCAAGCTATCATTCGGAGATGGTGTTGAGGGAGTCCTGGATTAGGGGGTCTCCGGACAGCCAGACTATATCCTTTGGCCGGACTGTTGGACTATGAAGATACAAGATTGAAGACTTCGTCTCGTGTCCGGATGGACTCTACTTGGCGTGGAAGGCAAGCTAGGCAATACGGATATGTATATCTCCTCCTTTGTAACCGACCTTGTGTAACCCTAGCCCTTTCCGGTGTCTATATAAACCAGAGGGTTTTAGTCCGTAGGACAACATACAATCATACCATAGGCTAGCTTCTAGGGTTTAGCCTCTCCGATCTCGTGGTAGATCAACTCTTGTAATACTCATATCATCAAGAATAAATCAAGCAGGACGTAGGGTTTTACCTCCATCAAGAGGGCCCGAACCTGGGTAAAACATCGTGTCCCCTGCCTCCTGTTACCATCCGCCTTAGACGCACATTCGGGACCCCTACCCGAGATCCGCCGGTTTTGACATCGACATTGGTGCTTTCATTGAGAGTTCCTCTGTGTCGTCGGCCTTAGGCTTGA
>NC_053024.1:640291511-640311026 GCF_003073215.2 Triticum urartu
AAGAGAGAGATGTGAGGAATAAATCGAATTTGGCTGTACTAAATACATGAGAAACAAATACAATTGCTATATTTCCAAGTTGTTAAGCATGCTTGGTTTGGTTAACTGTCTGATCTTCTATTAGGAGTATGTTATATTGTGCAATGTGGTGCTCAGTTAACGTTTGGTTCATTTGTTGTGGTGTTTAGTTAACTTCTTGGTTCAATTCTGCAATGTGATGTTCAATTGATGTGGCTGCATTATGTTATTGTATACCATGTGAGGAATAAATCGAATTTGGCTGCACTTAATACATGAGAAACATGTAAAAGTGCTATATTTCCTAGTTCTTAATCATGCTTGGTTTGGATAAATAGGTTTTCCATGTGGCTTGAATTAATCTAATGAATCTGCAATGTGCTTATTTTTCATCAACATATTTTACTGAATAGCATGTGAACCCTTTACTAACCTGATGACTAACTACCTTATATGTGTTTGCAGGGGAAACAATGAGAAGCACTGAGGTTACAAGATGGTACTAACTATTATACCTTGCCTTTTTGTATTCCTTTACCCCATTTCCAATATAGAGAAGATATTCATGCACATCCTTGTTTTCAAGCTTCACTGATGATTCAATATTGAAGTGTTCCTGAAGAGGTCGAAGGATGGACGGTTAATCATCCATAGGCACTTGCCTAAAGTTGCAAAGACCTTCAACATGAATGAAGGCTCAATATTCGCCTTCCGCTTCAACAATTTTCTAGATGAGATGCATCTCTCTATGTACCGTCAATGATGCTAATTTCTAAAGGTTCTAGATGTTGCATGTGAAACTTGCTGCTGGTGCAGTTGTGTAATGGGGTAGCTGAGTGCTGAAGCTATATAATGTTGTACTCTGATGTATTTCAATTATGAAATCCAGCTTCCTTAATATGGAAATGGAATATATTATGTGCTTAATATGAATGTCAATTAGATTAGTAAATGGATTATTAATAATAGGGAAATTAGCCCGCTAATTGGCCAATTAGCTTGCTAATTGGGTTTTCCTATTGCAAACGGTTAAAGAGAAACCACCATGGGCGATGACCTCAAGCAACACACACAGTTTCCAGGAATAAACCTTGTTGGATCAATGAACAATCACACACGACATTCTCTTCAAAACTGTTTGCGTTACGCTACCTTGCGCAAACGTTTTCCTTGTAGTGACTGTGTGGGATGTATATACGAACGGAAACGTTTAGTGGTGACTGACTGTGTGGGATGTACTTATGAACGGAAATGATTTCTCTTGTATAATTGTATTTTTTAGCACTACTGTACGTATTTCTGTATTTGAGTGCTCACCGGTCGCACACGACCTCATTTTGCCGAGCGTGTGTGCCAGGATGGGCATATCCCCAACGGTTTCTGGGTCGTGTGGTAAGGACCCCCCTATCGCCCACACTCACTTGGCGACGGTTCTGAATGTCGTCGCGGAAAGGGGTTAAAAACCATTTGTTTAGGACCAACACACACCATTGGTTAGAGGTGTTGGAAAACATGCTTCTATGGTTCAAACCCAACTAGACCAAGTTGCTAAATTGCAAAGAGAATTGCTAGATGAAATGAATCATAATATGCATGACTTTGCTGTTAGAGTTGCAACTAGAGGAGGTAAAATGACTTAGGAACCACTTTATCCTGAGGGATACTGTCGGTGTCAAAACCGGTGGATCTTGGGTTGGGGGTCCCGAACTGTGCGTCTAAGGCGGATGGTAACAGGAGGCAGGGGACACGATGTTTTACCCAGGTTCGGGCCCTCTTGATGGAGGTAAAACCCTACGTCCTGCTTGATTTATTCTTGATGATATGAGTATTACAAGAGTTGATCTACCACGAGATCGGAGAGGCTAAACCCTAGAAGCTAGCCTATGGTATGATTGTATGTTGTCCTACGGACTAAACCCTCCGGTTTATATAGACACCGGAGGGGGCTAGGGTTACACAAGGTCGGTTACAAAGGAGGAGATATACATATCCGTACTGCCTAGCTTGCCTTCTACGCCAAGTAGAGTCCCATCCGGACACGGGACGAAGTCTTCAATCTTGTATCTTCATAGTCCAACAGTCCGGCCAAAGGATAGAGTCCGGCTGTCTGGAGACCCCCTAATCCAGGACTCCCTCAGTAGCCCCTGAACCAGGCTTCAATGACGATGAGTCCGGCGCGCAGTGTTGTCTTCGGCATTGCAAGGCGGGTTCCTCCTCCGGATACACCACAAAAGAGTTTGAATAAAAGGATAGTGTCTGACCCTGCAAAATAAGTTCCACATACCGTCGTAGAGAGAATAATATTTCCACAAATCCAATCTGCTGACACGTTTTGGCAGCATGACATTATGCCATGGCCTGGTAATTATTCGAACCGTTTTTCCTTAACTAGCCCCGCACATAACGCGAGGCGGTTTCTTGACACGTCTTGTCAAAGCAGAGATCGTGTTCCCCTTATTACGGGATTCTCATCAATACGGACGTGGGTAACCCAACCGTGCCTAGGACTCCTAGATTTTAGGCAAGTCCCAAACGGCTGCGAGGAGGACGCTTGATATTCACCCTCTTTATAAAGGGGCAATGCTTTTACTTTTTCCCTCCTGTGCTCAATCGAATCCTTCCCGTGCTTCGAGTTCTAACACCCAAAGCCCAGGTCAGGTGCTTCGGACCTTCAGTCATGTCTGGATCCAGCCTTCAAGGCCGGTGGATGCCTTACTCCGTCACGGAGGAGGACGTCAAGAAGTTGAGGGAGGCCGGATACCTGACCGCCGAAATTCCGCATAGGCTGCCCGCCCGAGGGCAGGCCATCCCTACTCCTGAACCCAACGAGAGCGTTGTGTTCGTCTCCCACTTCCTTCAAGGACTAGGCCTCGCTCTGGATCCCTTTGTTAGGGGTCTTATTGAAAGTGCGTTATATCGACTAGAGGGGGGGTGAATAGGCGATTTTTATGAAAGTCTTCAAAACGTGGGAGTTATGAAGGCAAACGATAGAAATAAACCTAATACCCTGTAGCGGAAGGTAGACTACACTAGGCAAGCCATAGTCAAGTATTCAATAGAGTGAGAGCACAATGACTAATAGCAGCAATGTAGTAAGGATCAGGTAGGAAGATATTGTGAAGCCAGACAGAACACGCAGTCACTCAGTGAAGACAAAAGATAGTGCAAACATACAATGACTTCACAAGGAGTAACAGTAAGTAAAGGGAAGGGAAGATGAAACCAGTGACTCGTTGAAGACAATGATTTGTTGGACCAGTTCCAGTTGCTGTGACAACTGTACGTCTGGTTGGGGCGGCTAGGTATTTAAACCTTAGGACACACAGTCCCGGACACCCAGTCCTGAACACGCAGCTCAGGACACCCAGTCCTCACCGTATTCCCCTTGAGCTAAGGTCACACAGACCTCGCCCAATCACTCTGGTAAGTCTTCAAGGTAGACTCCCAAACCTTCACAGACTTTGTTCACCGGCAATCCACAATGTCTCTTGGATGCTTAGAACGCGACGCCTAACCGCCTGGAGGATGCACAGTCCTCAAGTGTAATAAGTCTTTAGATCACACAGACAAGAAGACTTAAGTGATGCCCAATTCTCTTTGGCTCTGGGTGGTTAGGGCTTTATCCTCGCAAGGAATTCTCTCTCAAAGGCTTCGAGGTGGGTTGCTCTCAAACGACAAAAGCCGTACTCTCAATCTGAGCAGCCAACCGTTTATGGTTGTAGGGGGTGGGCTATTTATAGCCACTTGGCAACCCGACCTGATTTGTCCGAAATGACCCTGGGTCACTAAGGAACTGACACGTGTTCCAACGGTCAGATTTCAAACTCACACGGCAACTTTACTTGGGCTACAAGCAAAGCTGACTTGTCCGACTCTGGACAAGATTCGCTCTCATAGTCTTCACTCGAAGACATAGGTTTTGGTTAGGCATCACTTCAGTCATTCTGACTGGTTCTCTTGGACCCCACTTAACAGTACGGTGGTTCCTATGACTCAACACAAAAGAAAAAGAACTACGAAAGATCTAAGTCTTCGAGCTCCATAGGCTTCATGTGGTGTCTTCTCTTGTCATAGTCTTCAATGTGAATATCTTCATATACCACCTTTGACTTCAATGTCTTCATACATTTTTAGGGGTCATCTCTGGTAGGAAAAACCGAATCAATGAGGGACTTCTACCTGTGTTATCCTGCAATTCTCACAAACACATTAGTCCCTCAACTAGGTTTGTCGTCAATACTCCAAAACCAACTAGGGGTGGCACTAGATGCACTTACAATCTCCCCCTTTTTGGTGATTGATGACAAACTAGTTGAAGTTTTCAACGGGGAATATAATCTGTGAAATTGTAAAGGATAAGGAATTGTCTTCATAAGTTGCAAGGGCTCCCCCTGAAGATGTGCATATAAGTAATTTGCTTTTGGAATGCAAATGCACATGGCAGGTTGTACTTGTGGAGATCCACTTCAACTTATGATGACAATCCACTATGCATGTGAAAGTATATGAAGATAATGACATGCATAATGGAAAATGGACGTCTGCAGAATGATCTAAGTGCGGAATTTATCGTCGCACATGCGGAATTTATCATCGCAAAACAAGGTGGCAGATAAGTAGCAGACGACCATCGAGTTTAAGTGTTACAACTCAAAGAACCAAATGTAGCAAAACGAGAGTTGTAAGCACGAAGCAAAATATAAAGCACCCGCCCATATGGACCCGCTTGAAGACTATCAACCTCATATGCTTCTCCCCCTTTTGTCAGTAAGGACCAAAAAGGTTTGAAGACATAGAGCATCTACTCGTTCCCATGAGGAGTAGGTGAAGCAGCAGGGTCGTTGGTGGTGTTTGGCGGTGCTGAAGAGCTTGGAGCAGAGTCGAAGCGTGCTGAAGGAGGTGGCGGTGAAGTAGCATCGTCTTCATCCTCGATCACTCTGGCAGTCACAGTTGCAGCAGAGGAAGAGAACTCAGAGTCTTCAAGGGATGGAGTTCCTCCGCAGCAGCCCTTCGAGGAGGTGTGGAGTCAAACTTGAATCGCTCAGTGAAGCCATCCTCTTGAAGATCAGCTTCAGAACACATCATCGTAGCCCTTTCCATGTGCGGCGACAGGTTTCATGGGCAACGAAAGCATTCTTGGTGGCAAGATTGCGAATGCGATTAACATCCACCAAGAGGCTTTTCATCTGACGCTTCAGCCAGTCATGATGCCTATCCTGTTTCTGATGAAGAGCCACAAGAAGCTCTCGGTCGTTGAGAACACGAGTGCGCTTCTTGGGTCTTGGAGCAGTTGTACTATCAGTGGCTTCAGTAGACGCAGGGTGTGGTGCACGTGTAGTGCCAGCCAAAGGATACACCCGAGTGACTGCTTCAACTCCTTCAATGTTCTGTGAGAAACTCTGATGCTCTGCATTCTGAAGACTTAGAGGTTCCTTTGCAGGCTCAGGATAGATGGCTTCAGTAGAGATATCCACATCAGGCAGAAAAATCCTATGATTGCGAGCAGATGGCTGATATGAGATATCGGAGTGAAGTTTAATTAGCCGCATTACCCATGGGGCGTAGAACTTCAAGCCAAACAGATCAGAGCCTGATGCAGCAAGTTGGCGGATGAATAAGTCCTGTGCATTGAAGCATTTTCCATGAAGAATATAGAAGACCAAAGTCTTCATTGCACCCTCAAGCTTGGCATTTGGAGAGTGCCCTTTGATGGGCCAGAGAGTTCGCCTGATGATGTGATAGATGGTTCTTGGCAGATACTCAAGGTCTTCAACGAAGAACTCTGTTGGATAAGCAGCATCTTGGGGCAATGGCTTCATCATGCTGAGCATCTGACTCATATCAGGTTCCGGCCTCTTAAAGATGCTCTCAATAGCTTCACTATGCAGCTGACAGCCATGCTCGTAGAGATCGCCAGGAGTGGGCAAACCAGTGAGCTCAATGATGTCAAATGCATTGGCTTCGTGATGAACGTTTCCGGTCATCCACTCCAGGACCCAAGTCTTCGGATCTCTGCTGTACCCGCGGATGTGAAGTGTGGCATAGAATTGGAGCAGCAGCTCTTCATTCCAATGCTCTTGGTCAGTAACGAACGGCAGCAGTCCAACTTCCTTGAAGCAATCCAAAGCTTCTTCCAGACAGGGCAGACCAGCTATGGCTTCAATGTCAAGGCGCTTGTGTGGGAAGATGCGACCTTGGTTGTAAAGAATGCATGAGTAATAGCTTCGCTGAGGATAGCTCCAGAACCGATCAGATGATATCCTTTCCCTTGAGTAGGGGTTCCTGGAGCTATCGAAGAATGTGTTGTCTGCCCTGAAGCCATTGATATTGAAGGAGCCAGGTGCTGATGCAGGACCTGGGAACCTTGGCAATCT
The DNA here is from genome assembly GCF_003073215.2 of Triticum urartu. NCBI lineage: Eukaryota > Viridiplantae > Streptophyta > Magnoliopsida > Poales > Poaceae > Triticum > Triticum urartu. The sequence goes on from NC_053024.1 coordinate 640,297,904, forward strand.
TGGGATTGGCTTCTGTACCTGAGGCCTGTGCTCAACATGATAGTCGAACTGGGGACCGGCAGCAGACTCAGGAACAGAAGTGACGGGATCAGTGGCTTCGCTGTTTCTTCTTCCGTTGGGGAGGGCTCCACATTAGCTTCATTGGTGGTTGTGGCAGCCGCAAGATTTTCAAGCACGTTCTCCTTGAGAACTGCTTCTTGGTGGGACAGTGGAGTGGCAACTTGTGGGACTTCATCTTCCGCGGCTGATGCAGCCGGATTGTCTTCAGCAGAGACTTGAGGCCTTGGACCTTTGCGAAGCCTGCGCAACGAGGCGACGCCTGTGGAGTTGGAGTTGGCTGGGCCTCAAAGTCTTCTTCCTCTTGTGGGCGATCCGCCCATGAAGCATCCTGTGCAATTGGCGTCAGTGGACGACCAATGCTGATGAGTTCGCTGTTTCTGAGGAAGGACTGCACCATCTTCTACATGGTCATGTTGACCAATGTCTTCAGCAGCGATGGGATCAGCTGCTGGAAAGTCTTCAGCTTCATGAGCCTCTGTGGAAGCAGGCTCATGGATAGTCAGTTGGCGTTCAGCTTCAGGATAGACCATAGAAATGGGTTCAACTATCAAGGGCTCTGTGGGAGCAGCCCGATCTTTCTTGGTCTTCCTCTTCTTCTTGGAGGGGGCAGTTGGAGAGGCTTCAGAATGTTTCCTCTTCCTGGCTTCAGCCTCAGCAGTCCTTGTCTTCTTGAGCTCTGAAGCGGTTGACCGGCTTTTTGGCTTCGAGCCAGTCAGTCTAGTTGGGAAGACAATAGGAACTGCTTCCTGCCTTGGTGCGTCAGGTTCAGCCGTAGCAGGCTTCTTCTTCTTCTTTGTGGCCATCCTGGGGTCGATGCCAGGACGCCCAAGGGCCTTGCGCTTCTCAGCCTCATTGTAGGCTTGCACACATCTGTCAGCCAGAGTCTTCATGCGCTCACGCGAACCCTGAGCTTCTGCACGTTTCTTTACAAAGGCTTCCTTGAGCTCGTGCATCATACTCTTGAAGTTCTTCACTTCCTGCACGCTGAGCTTGGCCATATGCTTCTTGAACTGAGCCTTTTCATAGTCAATCTTTTGCTTCAGTTCAACAATGCGCTGGGCAATAGCGAGTTCTGAAGCAATGGCGCCTTGGAAGGCGACACTGAGGCCAATTGGTAGCTGCAGATCTTCAAAGCTGATGTTTGGCGTGTCAAACCACTCGTCAATGAAGTTGTGGATGATGGTCACATCAAAGAGAGGCAGATCATTGAAGATTTCTGCTTCTTCTTTGCTCTTGATGAGTTGCTCAAGAGCGTCATCTGCTAGATCTTCATCACTTGACAGATCAATGTCGTCATTGCGCAGAATGGCAGCAGCAGTTAGCTCTTGTCCGGTGTGAGGCAGAGGCATCTTGACTTTCTAGGGCTTGGAGATGCGAGATAAGTTTTCGGACTGCACACTGTCTTCAGGAGGTGCAGTTGCCAGTGGCTTCGCCCTTGAGATTTTTGGTGAGGGGGCAGGCTTTGAAGCTTTAGGCTTCTTCATCTTCTTTGTCTTCGGCGCTGCAGGGACTTCTTCTGATTCAGCGTCAGCTGCAGGCTCATTCACTGCAGTCCCTTGAACTAAGATGCGGGTGATGAGGCCTTCAAGGTTGTGAGAAAGGACCGATGACATTGGGTTCTGCATCTCGTGTGCCATCTGCCCTTGGTGCTGAGGGACCAGGGTTGAAGTCTAACCCCAAAGTCTTCTTGTTCTGCTTCGCTGAGTTCTGGGCAAACTGGAAGTTGCGCTTGAACAGATTGTCGTCACGACACCATAGTAGTGACGATGGGTGTGCATCAGCAGGCTGTGGCCCACAGACCATGCAGGGATAGAAGCCTTGAGCAATGGCTTCATCTCTGGACCTGGGTAGAAGATTGTTGTATAAGATGTCTCCCCACGGTCGCTTGATGGCATTTTTCTCAGCATATTCCTGGGTTACAAATCGGTATTTGAACCATTGTTCTGCCCAATATCTTGGAATCCATTGGATTCGGGTCTTGCGCCGATTGTAATCCTCTTCAGGATCTATTTTGTACAGTTCTGAGAGTTCATCTGGCAGATCTCTGGATGTTTCTCCACAATGCTTTCTGCCACCCTTCCTTGCTGCTTTCTCTGAAGCCATAAACTTTAACTTGAAATGCTTCAACACGTTCAAAGGCTTCAAAGATTTTCGCTTTGCTGGACCAAGAGGAACTGACTTCGGGAGAATTAATGTGATGTCGTAAGAATTCTGCAAATGAATGCAGACTATGAGAACCAAAGGATTCTCCCACGGACATGTACCTATGACAGCATTAAGGTGCGAGGGAAGGGGAAGAGGTCATATGCATTCTCAGAAGATTTTGAAGATAAATCAGTTTTGAAGACATTGACCTCATCGTGCGAAGACATTCACTCATAGATAAGGAGTTGGTTCCAGATTTGTACGAATCCACAGATCAGTACAAGTGAGGAATCTAACTACTTTCTGAAGCATAAGTGAATATACTAGGCATGTTATGAGATGCAGTATGAGAGAGATCTAACTTGTGTGAATAGAAACTGCTTGTGGTAGAAAGTGACAAATCCATAGGATCAACGGTGCTGTGAAAAGGAAGTTTTATTTACCCACTAAGAACTGATAGACGAAGTGGAAGATGAGGCCGAGCAGTTCGATCTTCCGTGCCCTAACTTGGCGACGGAGGACACCTACGGCGACGGTGGAGAGGACGATGTCCACGGTCGGCGTGAAGACGGCGTCGGAGAGGTTGCGGCAGCGAAGCGCTTCATCGCCGGCGTCGTCGAGGGCTAGCAGTGGCACTAGGGTTCGTGCGAGAGTGGAAGAAGAGATAATGACCGCTGTGAAGTGTGTATTTATAGGTACATGGGCGGCACTGCGCTATTACACAGGTGCCCCTGGCGATTCGCATCTGAGGAACACGTGGCCATTATGCGGAATTTTGGGGTTTGTTCCACGTCCCACGCACGCCTTGATTGTCGGGTGGTCGTTCCTACTTCTCCGGGTTTCATGTGGAGGAATGAGCATTGAAAACGGACTTAATGGTTGTCTCTGTATCTTCTGCTGACAAGGACGCAGAGAAGACATTCGACAGTTTCAATAGAATGCATATGATTTGGAGAGATAGAATTTGAGATAGAAAGCATAGAGAGGTTAGGGTCCGATCACATTCACTTAGTTCAAAAGATTCAACAATGAAGACATAGCTATAAGTGAATGCTGTAGAGGACAGAACACTAATATATATATATATAATCAACATAGTGAAGATAATCATGAAGATATGTTGAGATCGAAGCCAAACCAAATGTGAAGACATAGCAAATAACGCATGAGTGAAACACTTCAAAATAGAACATGGTGGTGGCGTTACCCACCGTATAGGAAGTATAGTGGAACGTAGTAATTTCAAAAAAATTCCTACGCACACGCAGAGGGGAAGTGTGATCTACGTACCCTTGTAGATCGACAACGAAGCGTTTGGTTGATGTAGTCGTACGTCTCCACGGCCCGACCGATCAAGCACCGAAACTACGGCACCTCCGAGTTCTAGCACACGTTCAGCTCGATGACGATCCCCGGACTCCGATCCAGCAAAGTGTCGGGGAAGAGTTCCGTCAGCACGACGGCGTGGTGACGATCTTGATGTACTACTGTCGCAGGGCTTCGCCTAAGCACCGCTACAATATTATCGAGGACTATGGTGGAAGGGGGCACCGCACACGGCTAAGAATATGATCACGTGGATCAACTTGTGTTCAGGGGTGCCCCCTGCCCCCGTATATAAAGGAGCAAGGGAGGAGGAGGCCGGCCCTAGGAGGGGGCGCGCCAAGTGTGGAGTCCTACTAGGACTCCCTAGTCCTAGTAGGATTCCACCTCCCATATGGAATAGGAAAAAGGAAGGGAGAAGGAGAAGGAAGGAAGGGGGCGCCCCCTCCCTAGTCCAATTCGGACCAGACATGGGGAAGGGGCGGCCACCCTTGAGGCCTTTCTCTCCTTTCCCGTATGGCCCATTAAGGCCCAAATACATATCCTGTAACTCTCCGGTACTCCGAAAAATACCCGAATCACTCGGAACCTTTCCGATGTCCGAATATAGCCTTCCAATATATCGATCTTTACGTCTCGACCATTTCGAGACTCCTCGTCATGTCCGATCTCATCCAGGACTCCGAACAAACTTCGGTCATCAAATCACATAACTCATAATACAAATCATCAAACGTTAAGCGTGCGGACCCTACGGGTTCGAGAACTATGTAGACATGACCGAGACTCATCTCCAGGTCAATAACCAATAGCGGAACCTGGATGCTCATATTGGCTCCTACATATTCTACGAAGATCTTTATCGTCAAACCGCATAACAACATACGTTATTCCCTTTGTCATCGTTATGTTACTTGCCCGAGAGATCTCGAAATACTGACCAATATGAGCATCCAGTCCTATATACTGAACGCCGCATGCTACATGTCAGAACCGTAGGCCGCACTAAGCAAGATAGATATATATAAATGACGAAGAGTCGAGTCCCCTCGAATTGAAAGAATCGCGACCATGACGAGAGTTCTCGAAAAAATAAGAAATCTTCTAGACGAAAATCAATAACGCGACTATATTCACACGAAATCAGACCAGTACCGAGATACAAATATGTATGCCTACCATACGAAAGAAAAAAGCCCAATCGCACCCCTCCCCTCGTTCCGAAGTACAAAACGCCCCCTCCTCTTCTCCCCCCTTCCCCTCTCCATCCAAGAGGAATCCTACTAGCACAGATCCTAGACTCCACACTTCGGCACGCCCCCTCCAGCCGTCCTCCTCCTCCCTGTTCCTGATATACAGACACACCTCAGACACAAGTTATGCCACGTAACAAACTCAGCCCATGCTCTACTGATCCGAATAAGCCCGCATAATAGCTGGAATACTGCGTACTCTCGTGGCATACCCTCACGTAGCATCGCACACATATCGTCACCACGCCGCAGCGACTGAACTCCTCCCGACACTCATCCGATCCTGACCGCTGCATTCCCTGACAACGTTCTATACTCGAGTGCCATACCCGTCCTATCGCTCGCCGAACACACTACACCTCAAACCAAACCGCCACCTCTACCAAGACTAATCCCAACCTGCCGAGATGAAAACACGTAACACTAATCACTCCTAAGTTGTGAGCGCGCACCCCAAGCTGGTCCCCCCAGATGCCGAATTGGAATAGAGGGGCTCGGCCCCCCTTTCCTTCTCTCCTACTCCTCCTTCCCTTCCTCTCCTACTCCAACTAGGGAAGGGGGGAATCCTACTCCATGTGGGAGTAGGACTCCCCTAGGGCGCGCCATAGAGAGGGCCAGCCCCTCCCCTCCTCCACTCCTTTATATACGGGGGAAGGGGGCACCCCATAGACACACAAGTTGATCATTGATCTTTTAGCCGTGTGCGGTGCCCCCCTCCACCATAATCCACCTCGGTCCGTGCGCCACCACCAAATGTTCTATTTTGAAGTGTTTCACTCATGACGTTACCTTGCAATGTCTTCACATTTGGTTTGGCTTCGATCTCAACATATCTTCATGATTATCTTCACTATGTTGATTATATATATATATATATTAGTGTTCTGTCCTCTACAGCATTCACTTATAGCTATGTCTTCATTGTTGAATCTTTTGAACTAAGTGAATGTGATCGGACCCTAACCTCTCTATGCTTTCTATCTCAAATTCTATCTCTCCAAATCATATGCATTCTATTGAAACTGTCGAATGTCTTCTCTGCGTCCTTGTCAGCAGAAGATACAGAGACAACCATTAAGTCCGTTTTCAATGCTCATTCCTCCACATGAAGTAGGAACGACCACCCGACAATCAAGGCGTGCGTGGGACGTGGAACAAACCCCAAAATTCCGCATAATGGCCACGTGTTCCTCAGATGCGAATCGCCAGGGGCACCTGTGTAATAGCGCAGTGCCGCCCATGTACCTATAAATACACACTTCACGCGGTCATTATCTCTTCTTCCACTCTCGCACGAACCCTAGCGCCACCGCTAGCCCTCGACGACGCCGGCGACGAAGCGCTTCGCTGCCGCAACCTCTCCGACGCCTGTCTTCACGCCGACCGTGGACATCGTCCTCTCCGCCGTCGCCGTAGGTGTCCTCCGTCGCCAAGTTAGGGCACGGAAGATCGAACTGCTCGGCCTCCTCTTCCACTCCGTCTAGCAGTTCTTCGTGTGGTAAATAAAACTTCCTTTTTACGGCCCCTTTGATCCTATAGCTTTATCACTTTCTACCACAAGCAGTTTCTATTCACACAAGTTGGATCTCTTTCATACTGCATCTCATAACATGCCTAGTATATTCACTTATGCTTCACAAAGTAGTTAGATTCCTCACTTGTACTGATCTGGATTCGTACAAATCTGGAACCAACTCCTTATCTATGAGTGAATGTCTTCGCACGATGAGGTCAATGTCTTCTAAACTGATTTATCTTCAAAATCTTCTGAGAATGCATATGACCTCTTCCCCTTCCCTCGCACCTTAATGCTGTCACAGGTACATGTCCGTGGGAGAATCCTTGGTTCTCATAGTCTGCATTCATTTGCAGAATTCTTACAGCATCACATAAATTACCGCTCCTGAAGCCAGTTCGTTTGTCCAGCAAGCGAAAATCTGAAGCCTGTAACGTAGGTAAAAATCTCTGAAGCCTTTCCCTGGCATCAGTGTCAGCATTTTCTCTCATATAAGTGGTCTTATGCTCATCGAGACCAAGCAGCAAAGTAAGGGCCAGAAAGCATTGTGAGACATACTATCCAAGGAGATCTTTGCAGGTGATGTACCCGTGTCTCGCATAAGAGACATTATAATTTAATAGATCCGAAGGAAGGAAACTATATCCTCGGCGCGCTATACGACCCCGCCAAACATCCTCCTCCAACCGTGAAGCAGTCGCCTGCGAACAGAGCTACCTGCGCGCGTGAATTCCGAGCTTTCTAGCATTGCACCGCTCCCTAGTATTGTAAGCACTCGCTGTACCAGATAGTGTGAGAATGTATGACGACTTCTGATGCAAAACATGGCGAGCAACGAGACCGTGGGGAGACATCATTCTATACTGTAGCCAACAATCTTCTACCCAGGTCGCAGAGATGAAGCCATTGCTCAAGGCTTCTATCCCTGCATGGTCGTGGGCCACAGCCTGCGTGATGCACACCCATCGTCACTACTATGGTGTCGTGACGACAATCTGTTCAAGCGCAACTTCCAGTTTGCCCAGAACTCAAGAAGCAGAACAAGAAGACTTTGGGGTTAGACTTCAACCCTGGTCCCTCAGCACCAAGGGCAGATGGCACACGAGATGCAGAACCCAATGTCATCGGTCCTTTCTACAACCTTGAAGGCCTCATCACCCGTATCTTGGTTCAAGGGACTGCAGTGAATGAGCCTGCAGCTGACGCTGAATCAGAAGAAGCGCCTGCAGCGCCGAAGACAAAGAAGCTGAAGAAGCCTAAAGCTTCAAAGCCTGCCCCTTCACCAAAAATCTCACGGGCGAAGCCACTGGCAACTGCACCTCCTGAAGACAGTGTGCAGTCCGAAGACTTATCTCGCATCTCCAAGCCCCAGAAGGTCAAGATGCCTCTGCCTCACACCGGACAAGAGCTAACTGCTGCTGCCATTCTGCGCAATGACGACATTGATCTGTCAAGTGATGAAGATCTGCAGATGACGCTCTTGAGCAACTCATCAAGAGCAAAGAAGAAGCAGAAATCTTCAATGACCTGCCTCTCTTTGATGTGACCATCATCCACAACTTCATTGACGAGTGGTTTGACACGCCAAACATCAGCTTTGAAGATCTGCAGCTACCAATTGGCCTCAGTGTCGCCTTCCAAGGCGCCATTGCTTCAGAACTCGCTATTGCCCAGCGCATTGTTGAACTGAAGCAAAAGATTGACTATGAAAAGGCTCAGTTCAAGAAGCATATGGCCAAGCTCAGCGTGCAGGAAGTGAAGAACTTCAAGAGTATGATGCACGAGCTCAAGGAAGCCTTTGTAAAGAAACGTGCAGATGCTCAGGGTTCACGTGAGCGCATGAAGACTCTGGCTGACAGATGTGTGAAAGCCTACAATGAGGCTGAGAAGCGCAAGGCCCTTGGGCGTCCTGGCATCGACCCCAGGATGGCCACAAAGAAGAAGAAGAAGCCTGCTACGGCTGAACCTGACGCACCAAGGCAGGAAGCAGTTCCTATTGTCTTCACAACTAAAATGACTGGCTCAAAGCCAAAAAGCCGGTCAACAGCTTCAGAGCTCAAGAAGAAAAGGACTGCTGAGGCTGAATCCAGGAAGAGGAAACATTCTGAAGCCTCTCCAACTACCCCCTCCAAGAAGAGGAAGACCAAGAAAGATTGTGCAGCTCCCACAGAGCCCTTGATAGTTGAACCCATTTTTATGGTCTATCCTGAAGCTGAACGCCATGAATGCCAACTGACTACCCATGAGCCTGCTTCCACAGAGGCTCATGAAGCTGAAGACTTTCCAGCAGCTGATCCCATCGCTGCTGAAGACATTGGTCAACATGACAATGTAGAAGATGGTGCAGTCCTTCCTCAGAACAGCAAACTCATTAGCATTGGTCGTCCACTGACGCCAATTGCACAAGATGCTTCATGGGCAGATCGCCCACAATAGGAAGAAGACTATGAGGCCCAACCCACTCCAACTCCACAGGCGTCGCCCGCGTTGCGCAGACTTTGCAAAGGTCCAAGGCCTCAAGTCTCTGCTGAAGACAATCCGGCTGCATCAGCCACGGAAGATGAAGTCCCACAAGTTGCCACTCCACTGTCCCACCAAGAAGCAGTTCTCAAGGAGAACGTGCTTGAAAATCTTGCGGCTGCCACAACCACAAATGAAGCTAATGTGGATCCCTCCCCAACGGAAAAAGAAGACAACAAAGCCACCGATCCCGTCACTTCTGTTCCTGAGTCTGCTACCGGTCCACAGTTCGACTATCATGTTGAGCACATGCCTCAGGTACAGAAGCCAATCCCAAGATTGCCAAGGTTCCCAGGTCCTGCATCAGCACCTGGCTCCTTCAATATCAATGGCTTCAGGGCAGACAACACATTCTTCGATAGCTCCAGGAACCCCTACTCAAGGGAAAGGATATCATCTGATCGGTTCTGGAGCTATCCTCAGCGAAGCTATTACTCATGCATTCTTTACAACCAAGGTCGCATCTTCCCACACAAGCGCCTTGACATTGAAGCCATAGCTGGTCTGCCTTGTCTGGAAGAAGCTTTGGATTGCTTCAAGGAAGTTGGACTGCTGCCGTTCGTTACTGACCAAGAGCATTGGAATGAAGAGCTGCTGCTCCAATTCTATGCCACACTTCATATCCGCGGGTACAACAGAGATCCGAAGACTTGGTTCCTGGAGTGGATGACTGGAAATGTTCATCATGAAGCCAATGCATTTGACATCATTGAGCTCACTGGTTTTCCCACTCCTGGTGATCTCTACGAGCATGGCTGTCAGCTGCATAGTGAAGCTATTGAGAGCATCTTTAAGAGGCCGGAACCTGATATGAGTCAGATGCTCAGCATGATGAAGCCATTGCCCCAAGATGCTGCTTATCCAACAGAGTTCTTCGTTGAAGACCTTGAGTATCTGCCACGAACCATCTATCACATCGTCAGGCGAACTCTCTGGCCCATCAAAGGGCACTCTCCAAATGCCAAGCTTGAGGGTGCAATGAAGACTTTGGTCTTCTATATTCTTCATGGAAAATGCTTCTATGCGCAGGACTTATTCATCCGCCAACTTGCTGCATCGGGCTCTGATCTGTTTGGCTTGAAGTTCTACACTCCATGGGTAATGCGGCTAATTAAATTTCACTCCGATATCTCATATCAGCCATCTGCTCGCAATCATAGGATTTTTCTGCCTGATGTGGATATCTCTACTAAAGCCATCTATCCTGAGCCTGCAAAGGAACCTCTAAGTCTTCAGAATGCAGAGCATCAGAGTTTCTCATAGAACATTGAAGGAGTTGAAGCAGTCACTCGGGTGTATCCTTTAGCTGGCACTACACGTGCACCACACCCTGCGTCTACTGAAGCCACTGATAGTACAACTGCTCCAAGACCCAAGAAGCGCACTCGTGTTCTCAACGACTGAGAGCTTCTTGTGGCTCTTCATCAGAAACAGGATAGGCATCATGACTGGCTGAAGCGTCAGATGAAAACCTCTTGGTGGAAGTTAATCGCATTCGCAATCTTGCCTCCAAGAATGCTTTCGTTGCCCATGAAACCTGTCGCCGTACATGGAAAGGGCTAACTATGATGTGTTCTGAAGATGATCTCCAAGAGGATGGCTTCACTGAGCGATTCAAGTTTGACTCCACACCTCCTCGAAGAGCTGTGCTGCTAGGAACTCCACCCCTTGAAGACTCTGAGTTCTCTTCATCTGCTGCAACAGTGACTGCCAGAGTTATCGAGGATGAAGATGATGCTACTTCACCACCACCTCCTTCAGCACGCGTCAACTCTGCTCCAAGCTCTTCAGCACCGCCAAACACCACCAACGACCCTGCTACTTCACCTACTCCGCATGGGAACGAGTAGATGCTCTATGTCTTCAAACCATTTTGGTCCTTACTGACAAAAGGGGAAGAAGCATATGAGGTTGATAGTCTTCAAGCGGGTCCATATGGGCGGGTGCTTTATATTTTGCTTCGTGCTTACAACTCTCGTTTTGCTACATTTGGTTCTTTGAGTTGTAACACTTAAACTCGATGGTCATCTGCTACTTATCTGCCACTTTGTTTTGCGATGATAAATTCCGCATGTGCGACGATAAATTCCGCACTTAGATCATTCTGCAGACGTCCATTTTCCATTATGCATGTCATTATCTTCATATACTTTCACATGCATAGTGGATTGTCATCATAAGTTGAAGTGGATCTCCACAAGTACAACCTGCCATGTGCATTTGCATTCCAAAAGCAAATTACTTATATGCACATCTTCAGGGGGAGCCCTTGCAACTTATGAAGACAATTCCTTATCCTTTACAATTTCACAGATTATATTCCCCGTTGAAAACTTCAACTAGTTTGTCATCAATCACCAAAAAGGGGGAGATTGTAAGTGCATTAGTGCCACCCCTAGTTGGTTTTGGAGTATTGAAGACAAACCTAGTTGAGGGACTAATGTGTTTGTGAGAATTGCAGGATAACACAGGTAGAAGTCCCTCATTGATCGGTTTTCCTACCAGAGATGACCCCTAAAAATGTATGAAGACATTTTGAAGTCAAAGGGTATATGAAGATATTCACAATTGAAGACTATGACAAGAGAAGACACCATGGAAGCCTATGGAGCTCGAAGACTTATCTTCGTAGTTCTTTTTCTTTTTGTGTTGAGTCATAGGGAACCACCGTACTATTAGATGTGGGTCAAGAGAACAGTCAAAGACTGAAGTGATGCCTAACCAAAAACCTATGTCTTCGAGTGAAGACTATGAGAGCGAATCTTGTCCAGAGTCGGACAAGTCAGCTTTGCTTGCAAGCCCAAGTAAAGTTGCCGTGTGAGTTTGAAATCTGACCGTTGGAACACATGTCAGTTCCTTAGTGACCCAGGATCATTTCGGACAAATCAGGTCGGGTTGCCAAGTGGCTATAAATAGCCCACCCCCACAACCATAAACGGTTGGCTGCTCAGATTGAGAGTACGGCTTTTGTCGTTTGAGAGCAACCCACCCCGAAGCCTTTGAGAGAGAATTCCTTGCGAGGATAAAGCCCTAACCACCCAGAGCCAGAGAGAATTGGGCATCACTTAAGTCTTCTTGTCTGTGTGATCTGTAGACTTATTACACTTGAGGACTGTGCATCCTCCAGCCGGTTAGGCGTCGCGTTCTGAGCATCCAAGAGACATTGTGGATTGCGGTGAACGAAGTATGTGAAGGTTTGGGAGTCTACCTTGAAGACTTACCAGAGTGATTGGGCCAGGTCTGTCTGACCTTAGCTCAAGGGGAATACGGTGAGGACTGGGTGTCCTGAGCTGCGTGTTCAGGACTGGGTGTCCGGGACTGTGTGTCCTAAGGTTTAAATACCTAGCCGCCCCAACCAGATGTACAGTTGTCACAGCAACTGGAACTGGTCCAACAAATCGTTGTCTTCAACGAGTCACTGATTTCATCTTCCCTTCCCTTTACTTGTTGTTGCTCCTTGTGAAGTCATTGTATGTTTGCACTATCTTTTGTCTTCACTGAGTGACTGCATGTTCTGTATGGCTTCATAATATCTTCCTACCTGATCCTTACTACATTGCTGCTATTAAGTCATTGTGCTTTCACTTCATTGAATACTTGACTATGGCTTGTCTAGTGTAGTCTACCTTCCGCTGCATGGTAATAGGTTTATTTCTATCGTTTGTCTTCATAACTTCCACGTTTTGAAGACTTTCATAAAAATCGCCTATTCACCCCCCCTCTAGTCGATATAACGCACTTTCAATATGAAAGTGATAACTCAAGAGACTCTCTATATGAAGAACATGGTGCTACTCGAAGCACAAGTGTGGTAAAAGGATAGTAACATTGCCCCTTCTCTCTTTTTCTCTCTTTTTTTATTTTTTTTTTTGGGCCTTCTCTTTTTTGGCCTTTCTCTTTATTTTATTTTTTTTTATTTTTTCGTCCGGAGTCTCATCCCGACTTGTGGGGGAATCATAGTCTCCATCATCCTTTCCTCACTGGGGACAATGCTCTAATAATGATGATCATCACACTTTTATTTACTTACAACTCAATATTACAACTCGATACTAGAACAAAGGTATGACTCTATATGAATGCCTCCGGCGGTGTACCGGGATGTGCAATGATCTAGCGTAGCAATGACATCAAAAAACGGACAAGCCATGAAAACATCATGCTAGCTATCTTACGATCATGCAAAGCAATATGACAATGAATGCTCAAGTCATGTATATGATGATGATGGAAGTTGCATGGCAATATATCTCGGAATGGCTATGGAAATGCCATGATAGGTAGGTATGGTGGCTGTTTGAGGAAT
>NC_053024.1:640312026-640330635 GCF_003073215.2 Triticum urartu
TATACCCAGATGATGTTGCTAAGAAGAAGGTCTTCCTTTATCTTTGAAGGGAGACGCATTGATAGTATAGGCTATGTGATGATACGAGATCATGGAACTATAGAAGATTGAAATTGGAATTTCATCAAAAGTATTACCCTATGCATCTTGTTCATCGTGATCGCAATTATATATATAATTTTTGGCCTCGCGAAGGAGAAAGCATCGCTCAAGCTTGGGGGAGGCTTAAATCAATGTTATATTCATGCCCCAATCATGAGCTTCCAAGAGAAACAATTCTTCAAAAATTTATATGCTCGGCTTTCTGAAAATAATCGCACCATGCTCGATACTTCTTGTGCTGGCTCTTTTATGATGAAGACTATTGGATTTAGATGGGATTTATTGGATAGAATTAAACGCAACTCTGAAGATTGGGATCTCGACAAAGGTAAGGAGTCAGGTATGACACCTAAGTTTGATTGTGTTAAATCTTTTATGGATACCGATATTTTCCGTAAGTTTAGCACTAAATATGGACTTGATTCTGAGATAGTAGCTTCTTTCTGTGAATCTTTTGCTACTTATGTTGATCTCCCTAAGGAGAAGTGGTTTAAATATCATCCTCCCATAGAAGTAAAAGTAGCTGCACCTATTAAAGTTGAAGAAAAGACTATCACTTATAATGATCCTATTGTTCCTACTTCTTATGTTGAGAAACCACCTTTCCCTGTTAGGATAAAGGATCATGCTAAAGCTTCAACTGTGGTTCGTAAAAGCAATATTAAAACATATACACCTCCTGAGCAAGTTAAAGTTGAACCTAATATTGCTATTGTTAAAGATCTCTTGTCTGATAATATAGATGGGCATGTTATTTATTTCTGTGATGAAACTGCTAGAATTGCTAAACCCCGTGATACAGATAAACCTAGACCTGTGGTAGGTATGCCTGTTATTTCTGTTAAAATAGGAGATCATTGTTATCATGGCTTATGTGATATGGGTGCTAGTGCTAGTGCAATACCTATTGACTTATACAAAGAAATTATGCATGACATTGCACCTGTTGAGTTAGAAGATATTGATGTCACAATTAAACTTGCTAATAGAGATACTATTTCACCAATGGGAATTGTTAGAGATGTTGAAGTCTTGTGTGGGAAAACTAAATATCCTGCTGATTTTCTTGTTCTTGGTTCCCCACAAGATAGCTTTTGTCCCATTATATTTGGTAGACCCTTCTTAAATACTGTTAATGCTAGATAGACTGCGAAAAGAATGTTGTTACTATTGGCTTGATGATATGACTCATGAATTTAATTTCTCTAAATTTAGTAAACAACACCGTGAAGAAGAATTGCCTAGTAAGGATGAAATTATTGGTCTTGCTTCTATTGCCGTACCTCCTAGTGATCCTTTAGAACAATATTTGCTAGACCATGAGAATGATATGTTTATGAATGAAAGAAGGGAAATAGATGAAGTATTCTTTAAACAGGAACCTATGCTGAAACACAATTTGCCTGTTGAAATCCTAGGGGACCCCCTCCACCTAAGGGTGATCCCGTGTTTGAGCTTAAACCGTTGCCTGATAATCTTAAATATGCTTATCTTGATGAAAAGAAGATATATCTTGTTATTATTAGTGCTAACCTTTCAGAGCATGAAGAAGAAAGATTATTGAAAACTCTGAAGAAGCACCGTGCTGCTATTGGATATACTCTTGATGATCTTAAGGGCATTAGTCCCACTCTATGTCAACATAAAATAAATTTGGAAGCAGATGCCAAACCAGTTCGTGATCCTCAACGACGTCTGAATCCTAAAATGAAAGAAGTGGTAAGAAAAGAAATACTAAAGCTTCTGGAGGCAGGTATAATTTATCCCGTTGCTGATAGTCAGTGGGTAAGTCCTGTTCATTGTGTCCCTAAGAAGGGAGGTATTACTGTTGTTCCTAATGATAAAGATGAATTGATTCCACAAAGAATTATTACAGGTTATAGGATGGTAATTGATTTCCGCAAATTAAATAAGGCTACTAAGAAAGATCATTACCCCTTACCTTTTATCGATCAAATGCTAGAAAGATTATGCAAACATACACATTACTGCTTTCTAGATGGTTATTCTGGTTTCTCTCAAATACCTGTGTCGGCTAAAGATCAATCAAAGACTACTTTTACATGCCCTTTTGGTACTTTTGCTTATAGACGTATGCCTTTTGGTTTATGTAATGCACCTGCTACCTTTCAAAGATGCATGATGGCTATATTCTCTGACTTTTGTGAAAAGATTTGTGAGGTTTTCATGGACGACTTTTCCGTCTATGGATCTTCTTTTGATGATTGCTTGAGCAATCTTGATCGAGTTTTGCAGAGATGTGAAGAAACTAATCTTGTCTTGAATTGGGAAAAGTGCCACTTTATGGTTAATGAAGGTATTGTCTTGGGGCATAAAGTTTCTGAAAGAGGTATTGAAGTTGATAAAGCCAAGGTTGATGCTATTGAAAAGATGCCATGTCCCAAGGACATCAAAGGTATAAGAAGTTTCCTTGGTCACGCCGGATTTTATAGGAGGTTCATTAAGGACTTCTCAAAAATTTCTCGGCCTCTGACTAATTTATTACAAAAAGATATACCATTTGTCTTTGATGATGATTGTGTAGAAGCATTTGAAATACTTAAGAAAGCATTAGCTGCACCTATTGTTCAGCCACCTGATTGGAATTTACCCTTTGAAATTATGTGTGATGCTAGATTATGCTGTAGGTGCTTGTTCTAGGGCAAAGAGTTGATAAGAAATTAAATGTTATCCATTATGCTAGTAAGACTCTAGACAATGCTCAAAGAAATTATGCTACTACTGAAAAAGAACTTTTAGCAGTTGTATTTGCTTGTGATAAGTTCAGACCTTATATTGTTGATTCTAAAGTAACTATCCACACTGATCATGCTGCTATTAAATATCTTACGGAGAAGAAAGATGCTAAACCTAGACTTATTAGATGGGTTCTCTTGCTACAAGAATTTGATTTGCATATTGTTGATAGAAAAGGAGCTGAGAACCCCGTTGCAGACAACTTATCTAGGTTAGAGAATGTTCTTGATGACCCACTACCTATTGATGATAGCTTTCCTGATGAACAATTAAATGTCATAAGTACTTCTCGTAGTACCCCTTGGTATGCTGATTATGCTAATTACATAGTTGCTAAATTTATACCACCTAGCTTCACATACCAACAAAAGAAAAAGTTCTTCTATGATTTGAGACATTACTTTTGGGATGACCCACATCTTTATAAAGAAGGAGTAGATGGTGTTATTAGACGTTGTGTACCTGAGCATGAACAGGAACAGATCCTACGCAAGTGCCACTCCGAAACTTATGGAGGACACCACGCGGGAGATAGAACTGCACATAAGGTATTGCAATCCGGTTTTTATTGGCCTACTCTCTTCAAGGATGCCCATAAGTTTGTCCTATCTTGTGATGAATGTCAAAGAATTGGTAATATTAGTAGACGTCAAGAAATGCCTATGAATTATTCACTTGTTATTGAACCGTTTGATGTTTGGGGCTTTGATTATATGGGACCTTTTCCTGCCTCTAATGGATATACACATATTTTAGTTGCTGTTGATTACGTTACTAAGTGGGTAGAAGCTATTCCAACTAGTAGTGCTGATCATAACACTTCTATTAAAATGCTTAAAGAAGTTATTTTTCCGAGGTTTGGAGTCCCTAGATATTTAATGACTGATGGTGGTTCACATTATTCATGGTGCTTTCCGTAAAATGCTTGCTAAATATGATGTCAATCATAGAATTGCTTCTCTGTATCACCCACAGTCTAGTGGTCAAGTAGAATTGAGTAATAGAGAACTCAAATTAATTTTGTAAAAGACTGTCAATAGGTCTAGAAAGAATTGGTCCAAGAAATTGATGATGCATTATGGACCTATAGAACTGCATATAAAAATCCTATGGGTATGTCTCCGTATAAAATGGTTTATGGAAAAGCATGTCACTTACCTCTCGAACTAGAACATAAGGCATATTGGGCTATTAAAGAGCTCAACTATGATTTTAAACTTGCCGGTGAAAAGAGGTTATTTGATATTAGCTCACTTGATGAATGGAGAACCCAAGCTTATGAAAATGCCAAGTTGTTTAAAGAAAAGGTTAAAAGATGGCATGACAAAAGGATACAAAAGCGTGAGTTTAATGTAGGTGATTATGTATTGCTATACAACTCTCGTTTAAGATTTTTTGCATGGAAACTTCTCTCTAAATGGGAAGGCCCCTATGTTATCGAGGAGGTCTATCGTTCCGGTGCCATAAAAATCAACAACTTCGAAGGCACAAATCCGAAGGTGGTAAACGTCAAAGAATCAAACATTATATCTCAGGTAATCCCATAAATGTTGAAACCAATATTATTGAAACCGTAACCCCGGAGGAATACATAAGGGACACTTTCCAGAACTTTTCAGACTCCGAAAAGGAATAGGTATGTGGTACGGTAAGTAAACCGACTCCAAAACAATTTTTAAGACAATATTTCTCGTTGGAATATTTAGAAAAATAGAAAATTAAGTAGCAGTCCGGGAAGGACACGAGGCCCCACGAGGGTGGAGGGCGCGCCCCTACCTCGGAGCACCTCATGTGCCTTCTAGACTCCGTTTTCTTGCATGATACGTATTTTGGTCGGTAAAAATTCATTATATAATCTCCGAAGGTTTTGACTCCCGTAACACGCAATATCTCTTGTCTTTGTTTTGAGCTGCCTGCTGCAGACATTGCAACATGTCGTCCTAGGATTCGGAAGGAGAAAGCTATGTGGCTGATTACCTCGCAGATCTAAGGTCTATGGGGATGTGGAGCACTGTGTTGGACTACGGAAGAAGAAGAAGACTATGAACCCAAGGGAAAGGAGGAGACGAAACTCAGATGAAGATGAAGTCCCACTACCTCAACCTGGGGACATGCATGTGGAGTTCAAAAAGTCAAGCCTCCCGGATAGGGTAAAGAAACCTAAGATCGAGTTTATCCCCTTTCGCCTCTTGCAGGAGAACAAGCAGGAACTATGCAAAAAGATACTGAGCTTGGAGCAGGAGATCGAGGACCTAAGGGACCAAAATTCTGTCCTTAAACACAAATTAAGCAGAAGCCTACGCCATCAACAAAATCTCCACCGTCTCCATCAATAAAGAAGAATTGAGTATCTGGTATGGGCACTCCACTTGGCAACTGCCAAGCTTGGGGGAGTGCCCTGGTATCGTATCACCATCACTTTATCCTTTACCGTTTTTTCTTAGTTAGATCCTTTTGGTAATATTTTTGATCTAGTAGAATAAAAAGTTCTTAGTATGATCTAGTCATGAGTTTTGCTTTATTATCCTTCTATGTAATCGAGTCCTTGAAGCTATATAATAAAAGATAGTGATGAAGTTCAAGGGCTTGTATTTTGCCATGATCCCAAATAAAAGAAAAAAGAAGAATAAAAAGAAACAAAATTTCATATTGATCTTATGATTAGTAATGACTTCACATAGAAAGAGTATGATGATTAAAAGTTGTTGGGAGTTGGCAGACATAGCTTTAGTCATCGTTGCAATTAATAGGAAATAATAAGGAAATAGAGGTTTCACATATAAATATATTATCATTGACATCTTTTATGATTGGGAGCACTCATCAAAATATGACATGCTAAAGAGTTGATGTTGGACAAGGAAGACAACGTAATGTGTTATGTTTTCTTATATCTGAGATAAAGTATGTTGTCATGGATCATCCAACATGTTGATCTTGCCTTTCTCCCTCATGCTAGCCAAATTCTCAGCACCAAGTAGAGATCTAATTGTGCTTCCAAATACCCTTAAACCAGTTTTGCCATGAGAGTCCACCATATCTACCTATGGATTGAGTAAGATCCTTCAAGTAAGTTGTCATCGGTGCAAAGCAATAAAAATTGCTCTAAATATGTATGATTGATTGGTGTGGGAGAAATAAGCTTCATATCATAAGGGGCAATATAAAGTGACGTTCTTTCGGATTAAGATTTTCTGCATCCAACCATAAAAGCGCATGGCAACCTCTGCTTCCCTCTGCAAAGGGCCTATATTTTATTATTATCTTCTATCTTATGCAAGTGTCATGGTGATCTTCACCTCTCTCTTTTTCATTTTATCCCTTGGCAAGCCCAGTGTGTTGGAAAGATCATGATAGATATATCTAATTGGATGTAGGGGGCATGAGTTATTATTTTGGACATTACCCTTGAGGTAAAAGGTTGTGGGCGAAACTATAAGCCCCTATCTTTCTCTGTGTCCGATTAAAACTCCATAACCACAAGTATTGCGCGAGTGTTAACAATTATGAAGGACTAGATGATAGTTGAGTATGTGGACTTTCTTTTTAGCTCTAACATAGACTCTTTCTGATGTTATGATAAATTGCAATTGCTTCAATGACCGAGGTTATAGTTGTTGGTTCTCAATAAGGTTTCTGATTCATACTTTTGCATTGTATAGAATCATCACCTTGAACATAAGTAATCATATGACAATATCTATGTAGTTGCTGTTTATGAGAATAATCATGATGCCCTCATGTCCGTATTTTTATTTTTATCGACGCCTACCTCTAAACATGGGGACATATTATTGTTATCGGCTTTCGCTTGAGGACAAGCGATCTAAGCTTGGGGGAGTTGATACGTCCATTTTGCATTCATGCTTTTATATCGATATTTATTGCATTATGGGCTGTTATTTCACATTATGTTACAATACTTATGGCTATTTCCTCTTATTTTACAAGGTTTACATAAGGAGGGAGAATGCCGGCAGCTGGAATTCTGGGCTGGAAAAGGAGCAAATATTAGAGACCTATTCCGCACAACTCCAAAAGTCCTGAAACTCCACGGAATACCTTATAATAAATAATGAAAAATCTTCGCCAAAGATGAAGACCAAGGGGCCCACACCCTGCTCATGAGGGTGGGGGCGCCCCCCCCTAGGGCGCACCCTCTACCTCGTGGGCCCCCTGGTGGCTCTCCGATGACCATCTTCTCCTATATGAAGTCTTTTGTCGAGAAAAAAATAAGAAGCAACCTTTCGGGACGAAACTCCACTGCCACGAGGCGGAACCTTGGTGGATCCAATCTAGAGCTCCATCAGAGCGGTTCTGCCAGGGAAAACTTCCCTCCCGGAGGGGGAAATCATCGCCATCATCATTACCAATGCTCCTCTCATCGGGAGAGGGCAATCTCCATCAATATCTTCATCACCACCATCTCATCTCAAAACCCTAGTTCATCTCTTGTATCCAATTCTGTCTCCAAGTCCAGGATTGGTGCTAGTAGGTTGCTAGTAGTGTTAATTACTCCTTGTAGTTGATGCTAGTTGGTTTAATTGGTGGAAGATCATATGTTCAGATCCTTTATGCATATTATTACCCCTCTGATTATGAACATGAATATGCTTTGTGAGTAGTTACGTTTGTTCCTGAGGACAAGGGAGAAGTCTTGCTATTAGTAGTCATGTGAATTTGGTATTCGTTCGATATTTTGATGAGATGTATGTTGTCTAGCCTCTAGTGGTGTTATGTGAACTGTCGACTACATAACACTTCACCATTATTTGGGCCTAGAGGAAGGCATTGGGAAGTAATAAGTAGATGATGGGTTGCTAGAGTGACAGAAGCTTAAACCCTAGTTTATGCGTTGCTTCGTAAGGGGCTGATTTGGATCCATATGTTTCATGCTATGGTTAGGTTTACCTTAATACTTTTGTTGTAGTTGCGGATGCTTGCAATAGAGGTTAATCATAAGTGGGATGCTTGTCCAAGTAAGGACAGTACCCAAGCACCGGTCCACCCACATATCCAAATTACAAAGTACCGTTCCCGGTTCTGGATGATATCTCCCAAAGGAGCAGAACTGACCACCGTAATTGGGTGCCCTTGGAAGTATTGCTTAAGCTTCCGGCTTGCCATAAAAACTCCGTACACCAGCTTCTGCCAATGCGGATACCTTTGCTTGGACTCAATGAGTACCTCGCTGATATAATAGACCGGACGTTGAACCGGATGCTCCTTACCTGCCTCCTTTTGCTCCACCACAATAGCCACGCTGACCGCACGAGCATTAGCAGCAACATATAGCAGTAACGGCTCCTTGTCAATGGGAGCGGCGAGCACAGGCGGATTGGCCAATTGCCGCTTTAAGTCCTCAAATGCTTCATCAGCAGCAGAACTCCAGACGAACTGATCCGTCTTCTTCAACATCTGATACAAAGGGATCGCCTTCTCACCAAGGCGGCTGATAAACCGGCTTAACGCGGCAATCCGGCCTGCCAGGCGTTGAACATCATTGATACACTTCGGTTTAGCCAGGGAGGTGATGGCTGTGATCTTCTCCGGATTAGCCTCAATTCCCCTGTTGGACACCAGAAAACCCAATAACTTGCCCGCCGGTACACCAAAGACACACTTGTCCGGATTAAGCATCATCTTGTACGTCCTTAGGTTATCAAAGGTTTCCTTCAAATCGTCAACCAGAGTCTCCTTCTCCCTGGACTTAACCACGATATCATCCACGTAAGCATGTACATTACGGCCAATCTGCTTGTGAAGACAATTTTGTACACACCGTTGATAAGTTGCCTGGGCACTTTTGAGCCCAAAGGGCATAGACACATAGCAGAAGGCTCCAAAGGGAGTTATGAATGCCGTCTTCTCCTGGTCCTTAACTGCCATTTTGATCTGATGATAGCCAGAATATGCATCCAAAAAACTTAAACGCTCACAACCCGCCGTAGCATCAATAATTTGATCAATACAGAGAATACCTTTTGCGGAAAATCCCGCGTCCTTTATCATTTCCTATCTGCCTCACTTCGCTTGCGCCGCTTCGACACTCTTCTTAACTGCCATTTTGATCTGATGATAGCCAGAATATGCATCCAAAAAACTTAAACGCTCACAACCCGCCGTAGCATCAATAATTTGATCAATACGGGGGAGGGCAAAAGGATCTGCTGGACAAGCTTATTAAGATCTGTGTAATCCACACACATGCGCCAGGTGCCGTTTTTCTTAAGGACTAGCACCGGATTGGCAAGCCACTCAGGGTGAAAAACTTCAACAATAAAACCAGCTGCTAAGAGCCTGGCTACCTCTTCTCCAATCGCCTTGCGTCTTTCTTCGTTAAACCGGCGGAGGAACTGTTTCACCGGTTTGTATTTAGGATCCACATTAAGTGTGTGCCTCAGCGAGTTGCCTCGGTACACCTGGCATGTCAGAGGGCTTCCATGCAAAAATGTCCCGATTCTCACGGATGAACTCGATGAGCGCGCTTTCCTATTTCGGATCCAAGTTGGCACTGATGCTGAACTGCTTGGACGAATCGCCAGGTACGAAGTCAACAAGCTTAGTTTCTGCTGCCGATTTGAACTTCAGGGCCGGATCATGCTCCGTAGTTGGCTTCTTCAATGGAGTCATGTCCGCCGGATCAACATTGTCTTTATAGTACTTCAACTCCTCGGTGGCACAAACCGACTCTGCATAAGCCGCATCTCCTTCCTCGCATTCCAAAGCGATTTTGCGGCTTCCGTGAACCGTTATTTCCTCCTTGTGACCCGGCATCTTGAGCTGCAAATACACATAACAGGGTCGTGCCATAAACTTGGCGTAGGCCGGTCGCCCAAACAGGGCGTGATATGGACTTTGGATTTTCACCACTTCAAACGTCAATGTCTCCGACCTGGAATCATGATCATCTCCAAAGGCCACTTCCAGAGCTATCTTACCAATAGGATATGCTGATTGCCAGGTACTACACCGTGGAACACCGTATTAGACGGTTTGAGATTTTTATCTGTTAGTCCCATACGACGGAAGGTCTCATAGTACAAGATATTAATGCTGCCCTCCATCCATGAGCACCTTGGTGAACTTGTAACCTCCCACCTGAGGCGCCACCACCAGAGCCAACTGACCCGGATTATCGACCTGGGGAGGGTGATCCTCTCTGCTCCATATGATTGGCTGTTCAGACCAATGTAGATAACGGGGTATGGCCGGTTCAACAGAGTTGACCTGCCCGCCTCTGAACCTTCCGGTCTCGCTTGTCCAAGCTAGTGGTGAAGACATGGTACTGCCCACTACTCAACTGCTTTGGGTTGCTCTGGTAACCTGACTGTTGCTGCTGTTGGTTGTAACCACCCTGGTTGTTCTGACTATTTTGACCATTATGTCCGCCCGGATTACCATTAAATCCTGAACCGGAATTTCCTCCACCGTAACCCGGCCCGGACCCTGAGCCACCGCCGGAGCCGTGATCATACCGGAAAGCATTAGAATTCTTGAACTCCTGCATAATGAAGCAATCCTTCCAAAGGTGGTTTGCTGGCGCCTCCTTCGTCCCATGTCTTGGACAGGGCTGGCTTAGCAGATAGTTTAGGCGGTCCGGGTTAGGGTTGGGTGCCCCATTGCGATTTTTCGGTTTACCCTTGCGTCGCTGGCCATTGTCCTGCGTGTTGGTATTAGCCACAAAGTCCATGTTACCATCCGCTTTACGCTTGCCTCCACCACCATTGCCTGCCAGTGATGCTGCTGACCTTTGGAGTTGTTGTTCTTCTTTCCCTTCCCTGTCTTGTCATCATCAGATTCGGGATCCTTGGTACTATCAGAATCAGCATATTTCACCAAAGCGGCCATGAGGGTCCCCATGTCGGTGCAATGATGCTTCATCCGTCCCAATCTTCAACTTCAGGGGCCCAAACCGGCAGTTGCCTTCTAGGGTTAATACTGCGGTGTCAGTGTTGATGCGGTCTGAGGAGTGCAACACTTGTGAAACCTGGCGCACCCAATGAGTCGTTGATTCTCCTTCCTCCTGGACGCATGCAGCTAAGTCCACTATCGACATAGGCTGTTTACAGGTATCCTTGAAATTGCTGATAAACCGGGCTCGTAATTGGGCCCATGAACTGATAGAATTAGCCGGCAAGCTTTTTAACCAAGTACGGGCCGTTCCTTCAAGCATCATGGTGAAGTATTTCGCACACGCCGCGTCATCCACATCAAGCATCTCCATGGCCATCTCATAGCTCTCCACCCATGTCTCTGGAGGTTGATCCGCCGTGTAATTTGGTACTTGCGGGCCTTTGAAATCCTTGGGCAGGCGCACATTGCGTAAAGCGGGGATAAGGCAAGGCACCCCCAAAGAACTAGAAGTAACACCAGGTTCGATCGAGATAGTCGGACGAACCGGCGTGAGCTGCCGAGCCTGATGCTGTGCGGCTAACTCGGCCTGTTGGGGAACGTAGCAGAAATTCAAAATTTTCCTACGTGTCACCAAGATCTATCTATGGAGAGACTAGCAACGAGGGGAAGGAGAGTGCATCTACATACCCTTGTAGATCGCTAAGCGGAAGCGTTCAAGTGAACGGGGTTGATGGAGTCGTACTCGTCGTGATTCAAATCACCGATGACCAAGTGCCGAACGCACGGCACCTCCGCGTTCAACACACGTACGGAACGGAGACGTCTCCCATGCCTTGATCCAGCAAGGAGGAGGGAGAGGTTGATGGAGATCCAGCAGCACGACGGCGTGGTGGAAGTAGCGGGATTCCAACAGGGCTTCGCTAAGCGCTGCGGGAGGAGGAAGATGTGTCACGGGAGGGAGAGGGAGGCGCCAGGCCTTAGGTATGGTTGCTCCTCCTTTTCCCCACTATATATAGGGCCAAGGGAGAGGGGGAGGCGCAAAGCCCTTGCCCCTTCCTCCAAGGAAGGGTGCGGCCAAGGGTGGGGAGGATCCATCCTCCCCAAGGCACCTCGGAGGTGCCGTTCCCCCTTTAGGACTCTCCCCTTTTTTCTCCTCTCTTGGCGCATGGGCCTCTTGGGGCTGGTGCCCTTGGCCCATATAGGCCAAGGCGCACCCCCTACAGCCCATG
The DNA here is from genome assembly GCF_003073215.2 of Triticum urartu. Lineage (NCBI taxonomy): Eukaryota > Viridiplantae > Streptophyta > Magnoliopsida > Poales > Poaceae > Triticum > Triticum urartu. The sequence continues at coordinate 640,323,972 of NC_053024.1, forward strand.
TGGCCCCCCGGGGCAGGTGGCCCCACCCGGTGGACCCCCGGGACCCTTCCGGTGGTCCCGGTACAATACCGGTGACCCCGAAACTTGTCCCGATGGCCGAAATAGCACTTCCTATATATAATTCTTTACCTCCGGACCATTCCGGAACTCCTCGTGACGTCCGGGATCTCATCCGGGACTCCGAACAACTTTCGGGTTACCGCATACTAATATCTCTATAACCCTAGCGTCACCGAACTTAAGTGTGTAGACCCTACGGGTTCGGGAGACATGCAGACATGACCGAGGACTCTCCGGTCAATAACCAACAGCGGGATCTGGATACCCATGTTGGCTCCCACATGTTCCACGATGATCTCATCGGATGAACCACGATGTCAAGGACTTAATCAATCCCGTATACAATTCCCTTTGTCTAGCGGTTACTTTGCCCGAGATTCGATCGTCGGTATCGCATACCTTGTTCAATCTCGTTACCGGCAAGTCTCTTTACTCGTTCCTAACACATCATCCCGTGATCAACTCCTTGTCTCACATTGCGCATATGATGATGTCCTACCGAGTGGGCCCAGAGATACCTCTCCGTTTACACGGAGTGACAAATCCCAGTCTCGATTCGTGCCAACCCAACAGACACTTTCGGAGATACCTGTAATGCACCTTTATAGTCCCGTAGTCTGTGACCCAGTTACGTTGTGACGTTTGATGCACCCAAAGCATCTCCTACGGTATCCGGGAGTTGCACAATCTCATGGTCTAAGGAAATGATACTTGACATTAGAAAAGCTTAGACAGAACTACACGATCTTGTGCTCTGCTTAGGATTGGGTCTTGTCCATCACATCATTCTCCTAATGATGTGATCTATAATCCCGTTATCAACGACATCCAATGTCCATGGTCAGGAAACCGTAACCATCTATTGATCAACGAGCTAGTCAACTAGAGGCTTACTAGGGACATGGTGTTGTCTATGTATCTTCACACATGTATGTGCTCGAAGTTATCTCTGATATCGATAGATATTCAATTATAAGCTACTCGCGAGATCATATAAAACGAATTTCTATATCGGAACAGATAGGAGAGAACATAATAATGAACCAATCTTATCTATTAATGGGGAGCCTCTAGGGGGCATATTTCAAAACATGTTACATCCTCCTTGACACTAGAGTCATAATAAGTCAGTTATCAATTCCTGTTATGCCTTAGGGCATATTAACGGACTCCCACTGTGCACTAGAGTCAATAATCTATCTACATCGCCATGTGATTAACACTCACAGGTCACATCGCCATGTGACTAACACCCAAGAGTTTACTAGAGTCAGTAGTCTAGTTCACATCACTATGTGATTAACACTCAATGAGTTCTGGGTTTGATCATGTTGCTTGTGAGAGAGGTTTTAGTCAACGGGTCTGAACCTTTCAGATCCGTGTGTGCTTTACAAATCTCTATGTCATCTCCTAGATGTAGCTACCACGTTCTATTTGGAGCTATTCCAAATAACTGTTCTACTTGGAGCTATTCTAAATTGTTGCTCCATTATACGTATCCGGTATCTCTACTCAGAGCTATCCGGATAGGTGTTAAGCTTGCATCGACGTAACCCTTTACGACGAACTCTTTTACCACCTCCATAATCGGGAAAATTCCTTAGTCCACTAGTTACTAAGGATAACTTTGACCGCTGTCCTGTGATCCATTCTTGGATCACTCTTGTACCCCTTGACTGACTCATGGCAAGGCACACTTCAGGTGCGGTACACAGCATAGCATACTGTAGAGCCTATGTCTTAAGCATAGGGGACGACCTTCGTCCTTTCTCTCTATTCTGCCGTGGTCGAGCTTTAAGTCTTAACTTCATACCTTACAACTCAGGCAAGAACTCCTTCTTTGACTGATCCATCTTGAACACCTTCAAGATCATGTCAAGGTATGTGCTCATTTGAAAGTACCATTAAGCGTTTTGATCTATCCTTATAGATCTTGATGCTCAATGTTCAAGTAGCTTAATCCAGGCTTTCCATTGAAAAACACTTTCCAAATAACCCTATATGCTTTCCAGAAATTCTACATCATTTCTGATCAACAATGTGTCAACAACATATACTCATCAGAAATTCTATAGTGCTCCCACTCACTTCTTTGGAAATACAAGTTTCTCATAAACTTATATACACCCAAAATCTTTGATCATCTCATCAAAGCATACATTCCAACTCCGAGATGCTTACTCCAGTCCTTAGAAAGGATACACCATCTCATTCAAAGCATACATTCCAACTCCGAGATGCTTACTCCAGTCCTCAGAAGGATTGCTGGAGCTTTGCATACTTATTAGCATCTTTCAGGATTGACAAAACCTTCCGGTTGTATCACATACAACCTTTCCTCAAGAAAATCGTCGAGGAAACAATGTTTTTGACATCCTATCTGCAAGATTTCATAAATAATGCAGTAATTGCTAATATAATTCCAACAGACTCTTAGCATCGCTACGAGTGAGAAAGTCTCATCGTAGTCAACTCCTTGAACTTGTCGAAAAACATCTTAACGACAAGTCGAGCTTTCTTAATGGTGATACTTACCATCATTGTCCGTCTTCCTTTTAAAATCCATCATGTACCTAACAGCCTTACGACCATCAAGTGTTTTTAAATCCATACACTCAGTTTGTTTTCATACATGGATCCTCTCTCTCGGATTCTTAGTCGTAAGCAAGACTGTTGGCTTGTTTATATAGCGTGGAATCCTCTCCCGGGATTTATTGTGCCCTCGGAGCCATCTGTGTATTTATCGGTAAAATCGGTCCACCGTATCTGCAGCTTCTCTAATAAGCGTTCGTGACGATTTCATTTAGGAGTTGATTGTCTGCAACATGACTTACACAAGACAGGATACGTACATACGCCTGGAAGTAGTACGCATGCCTTGTCATGCAGGCATACGGGTTTGGTAAGAGACCGTTGATCTGAAGTTTTCAATGATCAGATAATGCTCGGAATGATTAGACTTGTAATTTCATCAATTGTAATAAATAGGGGCGCATAGGGGATCCCTCCCACACCCGATGCTGTTTCTGATGTTTTACCCTGACTTCACATTGTATGTCTCGTCATACGAGGTTTGGTAGTGACTTGATCTGAAGTTTCATGATCACTATCATAAGCTTCCACTTCAATTGGTGTAGGTGCCACAGGAACAACTCCCTGTGCCCTGCCACACACTAGTTGAAGAGACGGTTCAATAACCTCATCAAGTCTCCACCATCCTCCCACTCAATTCTTTCGAGAGAAACTTTTCCTCGAGAAAGGACCCGATTCTAGAAACAATCCCTTATTGCTTTCGGATCTGAGACAGGAGGTATACCCAACTGTTTTGGGTGTCCTATGAAGATGCATTTATCCGCTTTGGGTTCGAGCTTATCAGCCTGAAACTTTTTCACATAAGCGTCGCAGCCCCAAACTTTTAAGAAATGACAGCTTAGGTTTCTCTAAACCATAGTTCATACGGTCTCATCTCATCGGAATTATGTGGTGCCCTATTTAAAGTGAATGTGGTTGTCTCTAATGCCTAACCCATAAACTATCGTGGTAATTTGATAAGAGACATCATGGTATGCATCATATCCAATAGGGTGCAGTTATGATGTTCGGACACACCATCACACTATGGTGTTCCAGGCTGTATTAGTTGTGAAACAATTTCCACAATGTCTTAATTCTGTGCCAAACTCGTAATTCAGATATTCATCTCTTTGATCATATCATAGATATTTAATCCTCCTGTCACGACGATCTTTCAACTTCACCCTGAAATTACTTGAACCTTTCAATAATTCAGACTCGTGATTCATCAAGTAAATATACTCAACATCTACTCAAATCATCTGTGAAGTAAGAACATAACGATATCCACTACATGCCTCAGCACTCATTGGACTGCACACATCAAAATGTATTACTTCCAACAAGTTGCTTTCTAGTTCCATTTTACTGAAAACGAGGCTTTCAGTCATCTTGCCCATGTGGTATGATTTGCATGTCTCAAGTGATTCAAAATCAAGTGAGTCCAAACGGTCCATTTGCATGGAGTTTCTTCATGCATATACACCAATAGACATGGTTCGCATGCCTCAAACTTTTCAAAAACGAGTGAGCCCAAAGATCCATCAACATGGAGCTTCTTCATGCGTTTTATACCGATATGACTTACGTGGCAGTGCCACAAGTAGGTGGTACTATCATTACTATCTTTTGGCATGAACATGTGTATCACTACGATCGAGATTCAATAAACCATTCATTTTAGGTGTAGACCATTGAAGGTATTATTCAAATAAACAGAGTAACCATTATTCTCCTTAAATGAATAATCGTATTGCGATAGACATAATCCAATCATGTCTATGCTCAACGCAACACCAAATAACAATTTTAGGTTTAACCAATCTCGATGGTAGAGGGAGCGTGCGTGCTTGATCATATCAACATTGGAAACACTTCCAACACATATCGTCAGCTCACCTTTAGCTAGTCTCCGTTTATTCCGTAGCTTTTATTTCGAGTTACTAACACTTAGCAACCGAACCGGTATCTAATACCCTGGTGCTACTAGGAGTACTAGTAAAGTACACATCAACACAATGTATATCCAATATACTTCTATCGACCTTGCCAGCCTTCTAATCTACCAAGTATCTAGGGTAATTCTGCTCCAGTGGCTGTTCCCCTTATTACAGAAGCACTTAGTCCTCGGGTTTGGGTTCAACCTTGGGTTTCTTCACTAGAGCAGCAGCTGAATTGCCGTTTCATGAAGTATCCCTTCTTGCCCTTGCCCTTCTTGAAACTAGTGGTTTCACCAACCATCAACAATTGATGCTCCTTCTTGATTTCTACTTTCGCGGTGTCAAACATCGCGAAACATCTCAAGGATCATCATATATGTCCCTGATATATTATAGTTCATCACGAAGCCTCTAGCAGCTTGGTGGTAATGACTTTCGGAGAAACATCATTATCTCAATCTGGAAGAACTCCCACTTCGATTCAAAGTGATTGTTGTACTCAGACAATCTGAGCACAAGCTCAACAATTGAGCTTTTCTCCCTTAGTTTGCAGGCTAAGAAAATCGTCGGAGGTCTTATACCTCTTGACGTGGGCACGAGCCTGAAATCCCAATTTCAGCCCTCAAAACATCTCATATGTTTTGCGACGTTTCAAAAACGTCTTTGGTGCCTCAACTCTAAACCGTTTAACTGAACTATCACGTAGTTATCAAAACGTGTATGTCAGATGTTCGCAACATCCACAGACGACGTTCGAGTTCAGCACACTGAGCGGTGCATAAGGACATAAGCCTTCTATGAAGCAATGAGGACAATCCTCAGTTTACGGACCTAGTCCGCATAATTGCTACTATCAACTTTCAACTAATTTTTCTCTAGGAACATATCTAAACAGTAGAACTAAAGCGTGAGCTATGACATAATTTGCAAAATCCTTTTGACTATGTTCAGGATAATTAAGTTCATCTTATGAACTCCCACTCAGATAGACATCCCTCTAGTCATCTAAGTGATTACATGATCCGAGTCAACTAGGCCGTGTCCGATCATCACGTGAGACGGACTAGTCAACATCGGTGAACATCTTCATGTTGATCGTATCTTCTATACGACTCATGCTCGACCTTTCGGTCTCTGTGTTCCGAGGCCATGTCTTCACATGCTAGGCTCGTCAAGTTAACCCTAAGTGTTTTTGCATGTGTAAATCTTGCTTACACCCGTTGTATGTGAACGAAAGGATCTATCACACCCGATTAACACGTGATGCTTCGAAACGACGAACTGTAGCAACGGTGCACAGTTAGGGGAGAACACTTCTTGAAATTTTAATGAGGGATCATCTTATTTACTACCGTCGTTCTAAGTAAACAAGATGCATAAACATGATAAACATCACATACAATCAAATAGTGACATGATATGGCCAATATCATATAGCTCCTTTGATCTCCATCTTGGGGCTCCATGATCATCTATTACAAGAACATGATCAATCTCATACATCACATATATCATTCATCACATCCTTTTGGCCATATCACATCACATAGCATACCCTGCAAAAACAAGTTAGACGTCCTCTAATTGTTGTTTGCATGTTTTACGTGGCTGCTATGGGTTTCTAGCAAGAACGTTTCTTACCTACGCAAAACCACAACGTGATATGCCAATTGCTATTTACCCTTCATAAGGACCCTTTTCATCGAATCCGATCCGACTAAAGTAGGAGAGACAGACACCCGCTAGCCACCTTATGCAACTAGTGCATGTTTGTCGGTGGAACCGGTCTCACGTAAGAGTACGTGTAAGGTTGGTCCGGGCCGCTTCATCCCACGATGCCGCCGAATCAAGATAAGACTAGTAACGGCAAGCATATTGAACAAAATCAACGCCCACAACTACTTTGTGTTCTACTCGTGCATAGAATCTACGCAATAGACCTAGCTCATGATGCCACTGTTGGGGAACGTAGCATAAATTCAAAATTTTCCTACGTATCACCAAGATCTATCTATGGAGAAACCAGCAACGAGGGGAAGGAGAGTGCATCTACATACCCTTGTAGATCGCTAAGCGGAAGCGTTCAAGTG
>NC_053024.1:640331635-640343069 GCF_003073215.2 Triticum urartu
CCCCCCCCCCCACACAAGACTTCAACATCTCTAACAATTCCCATTGGTGAAATAGTATCTCTATTAGCAAGTTTAATAGTGACATCAATTTCTTCTAACTCAACAGGTGCAATGTCATGCATAATTTCTTTGTATAAGTCAATAGGTATTGCACTAGCACTAGCACCCATATCACATAAGCCATGATAACAATGATCTCCTATTTTAACAGAAATAACAGGCATGCCTACCACAGGTCTAGGTTTATCTGTATCACAGGGTTTAGCAATTCTAGCAGTTTCATTACAAAGTAAATAACATGCCCATCTATATTATCAGACAAGAGATCTTTAACAATAGCAATATTAGGTTCAACTTTAACTTGCTCAGGAGGTGTATATGTTTAATATTGCTTTTACGAACCAGTTGAAGCTTTAGCATGATCCTTTATCCTAAGAAAGGTGGTTTCTCAACATAAGAAGTAGGAACAATAGGACCATTATAAGTGATAGTCTTTTCTTCAACTTTAATAGGTGCAGCTACTTTTACTTCTATGGGAGGATGATATTTAAACCACTTCTCCTTAGGGAGATCAACATAAGTAGGCAAAAGATTCACAGAAAGAGCTACTATCTCAGAATCAAGTCCATATTTAGTGCTAAACTTACGGAAAATATCGGTATCCATAAAAGATTTAACACAATCAAACTAGGTGTCATACCTGACTCCTTACCATTGTCGAGGTCCCAATCTTTGGAGTTGCGTTTAATTCTTTCCAATAAATCCCATTTGAATTCAATAGTCTTCATCATAAAAGAGCCAGCACAAGAAGTATCAAGCATGGTGCGATTGTACCAGAAAGCCGAGCATAAATTTTGAATAATCAATTTCTCTTGAGAGCTCATGATTGGGGCATGAATATAACATTGATTTAAGCCTCCCCCAAGCTTGAGCGATGCTTTCTCCTTCGCGAGCCAAAAATTATATATATAATTGCGATCACGATGAACAAGATGCATAGGATAAAACTTTTGATCAAATTCCAATTTCAATCGTTTGTAGTCCCAAGACTCCATATCATCACATAGCCTGTACCATGTCGATGCATCTCCCTTCAAAGATAAAGGGAAGGCCTTCTCCTTAACAACATCTCTGGGTACACCTGCAAGCTTAAATAATCCACAAACTTCATCGACATATATTAGATGCTCATCAGGATGTTTTGTTCCATCTCCTAAAAAAGATTAGCTAGCAGTTTTTCTAGCATACCCAAAGGAATTTCAAAGCAAGCATTTTCATTTTCAGTAGGTTGAGGAGCAACTCTTTTCTCTACTGGTCGGGGTGAAGATACCCCAAACAAGCCCCTCAGAGGATTACTTTCCATAGTAACAAGTGACAGTAAATTTCAGCACACTATATAAATTTTTCCTTACCAAATTCCACCTACCAAAGGCGCTTCACTCCCCGGCAACGGCGCCAGAAAAGAGTCTTGAAGACACAAGTATAGGGGATCTATCGTAGTCCTTTCGATAAGTAAGAGTGTCGAACCCAACGAGGAGCAGAAGGAAATGATAAGCAGTTTTCAGCAAGGTATTCTCTGCAAGTACTAAATAAGTGGTAACAGATAGTTTTGTGATAATATAATTTGTAACGAGCAACAAGTAACAAAAGTAAATAAAGTGCAGCAAGGCCCAATCCTTTTTGTAGCAAAGGACAAGCCTGGACAAACTCTTTATATAGGAAAAGCGCTCCCGAGGACACATGGGAATATCGTCAAGCTAGTTTTCATCACGTTCATATGATTCGCGTTCGATACTTTGATAATTTGATATGTGGGTGGACCGGTGCTTGGGTGCTGTTCTTACTTGAACAAGCATCCCACTTATGATTAACCTCTATTGCAAGCATCCGCAACTACAACAAAAGTATTAAGGTAAACCTAACCATAGCATGAAACATATGGATCCAAATCAGCCCCTTACGAAGCAACGCATAAACTAGGGTTTAAGCTTCTGTCACTCTAGCAACCCATCATCTACTTATTACTTCCCAATGCCTTCCTCTAGGCCCAAATAATGGTGAAGTGTTATGTAGTCGACGTTCACATAACACCACTAGAGGCTAGACAACATACATCTCATCAAAATATCGAACGAATACCAAATTCACATGACTACTAATAGCAAGACTTCTCCCTTGTCCTCAGGAACAAACGTAACTACTCACAAAGCATAACATGTTCATAATCAGAGGGGTATTAATATGCATATAGGATCTGAACATATGATCTTCCACCAAATAAACCAACTAGCATCAACTACAAGGAGTAATTAACACTACTAGCAAACCTACTAGCACCAATCCTGGACTTGGAGACAAGAATTGGATACAAGAGATGAACTAGGGTTGGAGATGAGATGGTGCTGAATAGATGTTTGATGGAGATTGCCCTCTCCCGATGAGAGGAGCGTTGTGATGAACGATGGCGATGATTTCCCCCTCCGGGAGGGAAGTTTCCCGCAGAACAGATGGGAGCTCTAGATTGGATCCGCCAAGGTTCCGCCTCGTGGCGGCGGAGTTTCGTCCCGAAAGGTTGCTTCTTTTTTTTCTCGACGAAAGACTTCATATAGGAGAAGATGGTCATCGGAGAGCCACCAGGGGGCCCACGAGGTAGGGGGCACGCCCTAGGGGGGCGCCCCCACCCTCGTGAGCAGGGTGTGGGCCCCCTGGTCTTCATCTTTGGCGAGGATTTTTCATTATTTATTATAAGGTGTTCTGTGGAGTTTCAGGACTTTTGGAGTTGTGTAGAATAGGTCTCTAATATTTGCTCCTTTTCCAGCCCAGAATTCCACCCTCCCTTATGTAAACCTTGTAAAATAAGAGAGAATAGCCATAAGTATTGTGACATAATGTGAAATAACAGCCCATAATGCAATAAATATCGATATAAAAGCATGATGCAAAATGACGTATCAATCAACATCCCCAAGCTTAATTCCTGCTCGTCCTCGAGTAGGTAAATGATAAAAGAAATAATTTATGAAGTGTGAATGCTAGCAAGTGCATAAATTTCATCAATGATAGTTTCAATTACTTTTTATAACATCATTATATATCATAACAGTAGCTCATCTTCATAAAACTTTTCATGATCAAGTAATAAGCTATTCACATGTTAAAGTATAGATCATAAACTTTCTTGAAACTAACAAACTATATTCTCAGTCATCAAACAATTGCAATTCATCTTATTTTCAGGAAGGGTCTATGTCAGAGCTTTAGTTTAGCAAACTCCACATACTCAACTATCATTTAATCTTTCACAATTTCTAACACTCACGTGATATTTATGGATTCAGAGTTTTAATCAGACACAAAGATAAGGGCTTATAGATTCGCCTCCCAGCCTTTTACCTCAAGGGTAATGTCAACAATAATAGTTCATGATAACTTACATCCAATTGGATATCAGGATCTTTCCAACACAATGTGCTTGCCAAAGGATAAAATGTAAAAAGGAAAGGTGAAGATCACCATGACTCTTGCATAAGGTAGAAGATAAAAGTAAAAGATAGGCCCTTCGCAGAGGGAAGCAGAGGTTGTCATGCGCTTTTATGGTTGGATGCACAAAATCTTAATGCAAAAGAACGTCACTTTATATTGCCACTTGTGATATGGACCTTTATTATGCAGTCCGTCGCTTTTATTTCTTCCACATCACAAGATCGTATAAAGCTTATTTTCTCCACATTAATAGATCATACATATTTAGAGGGCAATTTTTATTGCATGCACCAATGACAACTTACTTGAAGGATCTTACTCAATCCATAGGTAGGTATGGTGGACTCTCATGGCAAAACTGGTTTAAGGAATGTTTGGAAGCACAAGTAGTATCTCTACTTGGTGCAAAGAATTTGGCTAGCATGAGGGGGAAAAGCAAGCTCAACATGTTGGATGATCCAAGACAATATACTTTATTTCGGATATAAGAAAACATAACCCATTATGTTGTCTTCCTTGTCCGACATCAACCTTTTAGCATGTCATATTTTAATGAGTGCTCACAATTACAAAAGATGTCCAAGATAGTATATTTATATGTGAAATCTCTCTTCCTTCAATATTCTTTCATGAATTGTTCAAGTGACCAATTCTACGTTTGCTAACTTTCAATAAGTTTACTACTATACTTATTCTATGTGAAGTCATTACTCCCCATGGTATAAGCATATGAACATATATAAATTCAGATTTATGATATTCAATTATTCAACCATTTACTCATAGGATATACGTGAAGCACGTGAGTAAATGACAAACTACTCCAAAAGATAATAGTGAAGGACACTGAGTAGTCAAATAATTAACTAGCCATGGGAGGATTCTTTTTCATTTAATAATTCAGATCCAATGATTTTATTCAAACAGCAAGTAAAATTGAAAATACGCTCCAAGCAAAACACATATCATGTGACGAATAAAAATATAGCTCCGAGTAAGGTATACCGATAGTTTTGAAGACGAAAGAGGGGATGCCTTCCGGGGCATCCCCAAGCTTAGGCGCTTGAGTCTTCCTTGAATATTACCTTGGGGTGCCTTGGGCATCCCCAAGCTTAGGGTCTTTCCACTCCTTATTCTCCTCATATCGATATCTCACCCAAAGCTTGAAAACTTCAATCACACAAAACTTAACGAACTTCGTGAGATAGGTTAGTATGATAAAGAGTAAACCATTCACTTTGGTACTGTCAAAGACAAGTTCATAATTGTTACACAATGCCTACTGTACCATATCATTTCTACAATTTATATTGAGAAATATAAGTCATAGAAACTAGAAAACAAGCAAACTATGCAATGAAAACAGAATCTGTCAGAAACAGAACAGTCTGTAATGATCTGAACACTAACCATACTTATGCTACTCAAAAAATTATGAAATAAATTGGTGGACGTGAGGAATTTGTCTATTAATCTTCTGCAAAAAGAATCAGCACCAAAGCACTCTTCTGTAAAAAATGGCAGCCAATCTCGTGAGCACAAAGTTTCTGTTTTTTTACAGCAAGATCACATTAACTTTCACCCAAGTCTTCCCAAAGGTCTTACTTGGCACTTTATTGAAAGAAAAGCTATAAAACATGATTACTACAGTAGCTTAATCATGTAAACACACAAAAACAGTAAGGATAAATATTGGGTTGTCTCCCAACAAGCGCTTTTCTTTAATGCCTTTTAGCTAGGCATGATGATTTCAAAGATGCTCACATAAAAGATAGGAACCAAAGCACAAAGAGAGCATCTTGAAGAATATGACTAGCACATTTAAATATAACACACTTCTTGTGCCTAAGGATTTTGTGAGCACACAATTTATAAGAACAACAATCAACTAGCATAGGAAGGCGAAACAAGTATAACTTCAAAACTTTTAAGTACTTAGAGAGGAAACTTGGTATTATTGCACTCCTACAAGCATGTATTCCTCCCTCATAATAATTTTCAGTAGAAACATGAAGGATTTCAACAATATAACCATCACATAAAGCATTCTTTTCATGATCTATAAGCATAGAAATTTTCTACTCTCCACATAAGCAAAATTCTTCTCATTCGGAATAGCGGGATCACTAGTTCCTAAAGTTGACACTCTTCCAACCCCGCTTTACATGATAGTATTTTTTATACTCCAAAATATATAAGTGAAGTTCATGGAGCATTCTTCAATTAATATAAACTAACCAATATCCAAGCTCAAAATGTATAAGTGAAGCACACGAAGCATTCTATAAAACCATACTCAAAAGATTTAAGTGAAGCACAAAGAGCAATTCTATAAGATTATACTTAAAAGATATAAGTGAAGCACACGAAGTATTCTATAAATTTATGAAGGGACATTCTCATACTAGCATGGTTCTTTAAATAGAAAGAAAGACACAAAGGACACAAATCATGTGAACAAAACAAAAACTGAGGTATACCGATATTTGTTGAAGAAGAAAGATGGGATGCCAACCGGGGCATCCCCAAGCTTAGATGCTTGAGTGTCCTCTGAAATATTCACTTCGGGTGCCTTGGGCATCCCCAAGATTGAAATCTTGCCTCTCTTTATTCTTCTCATATTGATAGCTCCTCGATCTTCGAACACTTCATCCACACAAAACTTTAACAAAAACTTTGTGAGATCCGTTAGTATAATAAAGCAAATCACTACCCTTAGGTACTGTTGTGAACTCATTATAAATTCATAATGGTGTAATATGTACTGTATTACAACTCATCCATGGTTCATACCCTCCGATACTACTCATAGATTCATCAAAATAAGCAAACAACACATAGAAAACAGAATCTGTCTAAAACAGGACAGTCTGTAGTAATCTGGAAGTTTAGTAAACTTCTTTAACTCCTAAAATATATGAAATAAATTTGAAAATTTGAAACAAATTACAGAAGTAATGTGCAAAAAGTTTCAGACCATTTGACTTTCCAGTAAAATGTAAAATCACGCGCTACAGCCAAAGTTTCTGTTTTTGTTCTGCACATAGTAAACAAGCAATCTAATCATCCTAAAACCAAAGCTTGGCACATTATTTTTATAATACAATGGATATATACAAGGGGATAATTATTTACAGAGAAACTTCCATGAAAAATTCTACATTGTTTCCGTGAGCATGAACACAAGTGCTCAAGGTCGACCCTCACTTCTTCAATGCATAACTTTCCAATCACTTCTCTTTTTGAAAAACTTTTTAGGCATGAGAGGCAAGTAATATTTTTTTATTTTCATTCTTTTAAAAAAAATTGTATGTTTCACCCCACAACTAAACAGAAACAAAAAGGAAAAACAAAATCTACTTAGTGAAGAAAGCAAACAAGCACACACGAGAATATCAACCCCACGCTATTGCTCCCCGGCAACGGCGCCAGAAAAGAGCTTGATAATCCCCAAGTGCAAGGAATCATCGTAGCAATTTCCAAAGGTGGAAGTGATAAGTATGGAGTGTCGAACCCACAAGGAGCTAAAGGTAAGATCAATATTCTCTCAAGCCCTATCTGCCACTGATACGACTCTACGTACACCGAACGTTTGCTTCCAACTAGCAACAAGAAATAAAACTATGTTGTGGGTATGAAGAGGATAACTTTGTATGATATCGGAGAGCTAAAATATAAAAGTAGGTGCTGTTATCATGAAGTTAGAATATATTACTAAATATTATAAATACGAGTGTGGAATAATGGTGGATCGGTGTGCGGAATTGTCCTAGGCAATCGTTAACAAGACCGGTAATCACTATTGCAGTTTCATATGAGGGAGAGGCATAAGCTAACATACTTTATCTACTTGGATCATATGCACTTATGATTGGAACTCTAGCAAGCATCCGCAACTACTAAAGATCATTAAGGTAAAACCCAACCATAGCATTAAAGCATCAAGTCCTCTTTATTCCCATACGCAACAACCCCCTTACTCGGATTTGTGTTTCAGTCACTCATCCAACCCACTATAAAAGCCGAATCATAAACGTATTGGCAACACCTACAGCGGGAACCCTCACCGCTTGCGCCGAACACGGAGGGCACCATAAGGACAGCACCAAAGTAAAACATACAACTCATACCAATCTAGATCATCAATCAACCCAAAGACAAAAGATATCTACTCAAAACATCATAGGATGCAAACACATAATTGGATCATAAATATGTGGCATAAAGCACCATGTTCAAGTAGGGATTAGCGGGTGCGGGAGAGTGGACCGCGTAAAAGAGATGAGGAGTGGTGATGATGATGGTGATGTTGATGAAGACGATCACCGTACGGATGTTCCCCTCTCGATGGCACTCCGGTGGCCACCGAAGAGAAGGAGGAGAGGTTTCTCCCCCTTGGTGCTTCCTCCTCCAATGGCCTCCCCCTGGATGGGGAGAGGTTCCCTCTGGTCCTTCCTTCATGGTGATGATGGCCCTCCGGGATCACTCCTCCTAGCGTCCACGGTGAATACGATCCCCTCCGGCAGGGTGCCAGAGAGGGGCCTAGATTGGTTTTCGATGGCTACGGAGGCTTCTGGCGGCGGAACTCCCGATCTAGGTTTCTTTCTGGATGTTTGGGTATATATAGAAGAGTTTTGCGTTGATTTCACGTCAGGGGGGTCTCGGGCTGTCCACGAGGCAGGGGGCGCCGGGGGTGGGCGCGCCCCCCACCCTCGTGGGCAGCCCGGGACTCTTCTGGCCTGCTTCTGGTACTCCGTGGGCTTCTTCTGGTCCAAAAATGATCTCCGTCAAGTTTCACGTCAATTGGACTCTGCTTAGTTTTCCTTTTCTGCGATACTCTAAAACAAGGAGAAACATAAACTGGCACTGGGCTCTAGGTTAATAGGTTAGTCCCAAAAATCATATAAAATATCATATAAATGCATATAAAACATCCTGAGGGGATAGTATAATAGCATGAATACTTCATAAATTATAGATATGTTGGAGACGTATCAACCCGTCAGCCACCTTATGCAACTAGTGCATGTCAGTCGGTGGAACCTGTCTCATCGTAAGTGTACGTGTAAGGTTGGTCCGGGCCGCTTCATCCCACGATGCCACCAAATCAAGATAATACTAGTAACGGCAAGTAAATTGACAAAATCGACGCCCACAACAACTTGTGTTCTACTCGTGCATAGAAACTACGCATAGACCTAGCTCATGATGCCACTGTTGGGGATCGTTGCAGAAATTAAAAAAATTCTACGCATCACCAAGATCAATCTATGGAGAGACTAGCAACGAGAGAGAGGGGAGTGTATCTTCATACCCTTGAAGATCGCGATGCGGAAGCGTTACAAGAACGCGATGAAGGAGTCGTACTCGCAGTGATTCAGATCGCGGTTGATTCCGATCTAAGCGCCGAACAACGGCGCCTCCGCGTTCAACACACGTACAGCGGGACGTCTCCTCTTGATCCAGCAAGGGGGAAGGAGAAGTTGGGGAAGAGCTCCGGCAGCACGACGGCGTGGTGGTGGAGCTTGCAGTTCTCCGGCAGGGCTTCGCCAAGCTCAACGGAGGAGGAGGGGTGTTGGAGAGGGGGAGGGCTGCGCCTTGGATGTGGTGCTGCTGCCCTCCCTCCACCCCTCTATTTATAGGGCGAAGGGGGAAGGGGGTCGGCCCCTCTAGATGAGATCTAGAGGGGGGGCGGCCAAGGGGAGGGGGCTTGCCCCCCAAGCCAAGGGGGCGCCCCCTTTAGGGTTCCCCCCAACCCTAGGCGCATGGGCCCTAGGGGGGATGGCGCCCACCCACTTAGGGGCTGGTTCCCTTCCACATACAGCCCATAGGGCCCTCCGGGGCAGGTGGACCCTCCCGGTGGACCCCCGGAACCCTTCGGTGGTCCCGGTACAATACCGATAAACCCCCGAACACTTCCGGTGACCGTATGATGACTTCCCATATATAAATCTTCACCTCCGGACCATTCCGGAACTCCTCGTGACGTCCGGGATCTCATCCGGGACTCCGAACAACATTCGGTAACTGCATACTATTTCCCATAACAACTCTAGCGTCACCGAACCTTAAGTGTGTAGACCCTACGGGTTCGGGAATCATGCAGACATGACCGAGACATCTCTCCGGCCAATAACCAACAGCGGGATCTGGATACCCATGTTGGTTCCCACATGTTCCATGATGATCTCATCGGATGAACCACGATGTCGGGGATTCAATCAATCCCATACAATTCCCTTTGTCTACCGGTATGATACTTGCCCGAGATTCGATCGTCGGTATCCCTATACCTTGTTCAATCTCGTTACCGGCAAGTCTCTTTACTCGTTCCGTAACACATCATCCGTGATCAACTCCTTGGTCACATTGAGCTCATTATGATGATGTCTTACCGAGTGGGCCCAGAGATACCTCTCCGTCACACGGAGTGACAAATCCCTCGATTCGTGCCAACTCAACAGACACTTTCGGAGATACCCGATTGTGCCTTTATAGCCACCCAGTTACGTTGTGACGTTTGGCACACCAAAGCATTCCTACGGTATCCGGGAGTTGCACAATCTCATGGTCTAAGGAAATGATACTTGACATTAGAAAAGCTTTAGCAGACGAACTACACGATCTTGTGCTATGCTTAGGATTGGGTCTTGTCCATCACATCATTCTCCTAATGATGTGATCCCGTTATCAATGACATCCAATGTCCATGGTCAGGAAACCGTAACCATCATTGATCAACGAGCTAGTCAACTAGAGGCTCACTAGGGACATGTTGTGGTCTATGTATTCACACATGTATTACGATTTCCGGATAACACAATTATAGCATGAACAATAGACAATTATCATGAACAAGAAATATAATAATAACCATTTTATTATTGCCTCTAGGGCATATTTCCAACAATTGCATTGACGGACGGTGATGCTGCAACCCTTGTTGTGAGGCCATCGAGTTGGTACTACCCCAGCATTGGCTGGTTGTGGGGTAGCTAGAGTTGTTGCAACCCATGTTGTTGCACTGCGACGGCGACTGGCGATGTTGCAATGGTGTTGCAAGCTTGTCGACGGTGCGGTGTTGCAAGCTCATCGGAGGGGCACCGTGGCCATTGTTGTTGATAACATCGCGATGTTGTAACAATGGTGATGCGGCATCACGATCACTACAACATCGATGATGTTGCGGAACGATGAGCGCACCGTACGCAACATTGCAATGGCTTAGTGCCACGACGACACCACAACGTTAGCGATATGGCTACAGTGGCGGCAATGTTGCATCATGATGACTGCATTGTCGATGATTTTGCCGTCGATATGTAAAATCATCAACATTGGTGTAGTGTTGTGACAGTGACTGTAATGTCGATTACGCTACATAACAAAGAGCACAACACGAGCGATATAGTGATGGCGTTATGCATCAGACGGGCCAAGCGAGATGCATCAGAGGATCGCGATTGTGGCTGATTTCTAAGAGAAATCAATCGGCTGATGCGTAGTGTGGCCTGGGATTTTTCCGTCACTAAAAACATGTTACGAAAGATTATCTTAGTGTTTTCTAGCTAGATATCCAATGTGTGGGGACAAATTATGAAATAGAAAGACTTGCACTTCACAAATTTCTCGAAGCACATTTGGAGATATGAATAACCATAGGTTAATGTAGGTGATTCCCATAAGTACCATTTCGCGGGACTCACGCCTGTGCATGTGGGGCGCTGATGTTTCACTGAATTGCTCCCTTCTTTAGAGCATCTCCAATAGATGGTTTAAATTTTGACGATCCAAAACCGAAGATGTAAAATATGGACCACCAAACGGTGCATTTTGGAGCTCTAAAAATGTTCAACTCCAACAAACGGTCGAAATCGGAGATGTAAAAAAATAGCAACTCCAACAAATGGTCCAAAACAAAGATTAAAACGACCAACTACTACTTCATATC